>NC_090882.1:8291810-8306810 GCF_036669935.1 Montipora foliosa
AATACCATTGTCATGCATTGCCATTTGTTTGTTCACGAGTGTTATTAGTACTGCAAGATTTTAACCCTTTCACTCCCAAAAGTGCCACTTATAGATTTTACTCTGTCTAACGCCAGACGATTTTACTCGTCAACGGGGAACCCCATGGGGCTGAAAGGGTTAATTTATTAGCCGTTATATTCTTTGAGGTACCAAATACCACCTTCAAACGGGGAGGTTTCACCTCGTTTGAGAATACTTGGGAGCCTGAAGAACACGTACCCAATTTTTGTATTTAATTTGATAACCTTTTTATTGTTACTGTACAGTATGAACAGTATATTAATAAGCTTATGGATATTCATAGAATAATGATAATTATAAACACCTGGAGACTTCTAGTTGAACATTTACTCCTAAGGGATACAAATCAATGGAGCTGGTTCCATAAAAAACTGAGGATTATAATTTTTTTGAAGGTCTAACGAGTCTCCAAAGCCACCACTGGACATTGTTCAGAGCTATGTGGACCATTTAAGGGTGTCCTTGGTGGATACTCATCGGCACACAGGGCCATTACTATCCTTGCCACTGGAACTTCGACATGATGTCTCTAAATATCTATTTCATGGGAAAAGAAAAATTCACCTTTGCCAGTACCGGTCAGCGGTACATTAGTTATAGACAGGGGCAGTAGAGACTCACTCATTCTCTATTTTCGAATTCCCCATAATACACTTTGTTTGCTCCCCAAATTTTGCATAAACTATTGTTTTCAAATGCTCTTGGGGACACTGCATATTCCCAAGAGCATTTGAAAACAATGGTTTATGCAAAATTTGGGGGCAAACAAAGTTTATTATGGGGAATTCGAAAATAGAGACTTCGGCCCTCGTGTTCTTGTGTGTATCAACTCTTTCTGTGATCGCTCAGACTTATTAAAGGTTCCAGTTGCGTAACGATAGTGTCATCGACTTACCTCTGCTTTATTTACTGGCGCTTTTTATTGTTACTGTACAGTATGAACAGTACATTAATATAAGCCTATGGATAATTTGGTAGAATAATGATAATTACAAACAGCTGGGGTACAAATCAAGGGCGCTGGTATTTTCTTATGACAGAGAAGGGCATGAAGTAATTACTTGGAATGATATGCATGAAAGAAGTGACTTGACTTGTGTCCTCTCGTATCCTGGTCGCTTTCCACGCAGTGAGCAAAACAAATTTATCCATGAAGTGCTTGTGATTTGGGAAAAGCATTTTTGAAGGACTCTCCATTTGAATCGTTAGCAAGGTTGCAAACTTCTTCAACTCTGTCCAGTGTCAATTCAACCTCGTTCCCAGGGCGGAGAAAAGCCCGCAAGTGGCATGTGCCATGATACAGAAATTCATTGAATCGTGGGCACATTCCGGCTTTGAGAAGTTTCTGTTTCTGAGATCCAAGTAAGCTTATAAATTCTTTTTAATATTGCTGTCTGAGCCTTCTGCACACTTTTTGCTCCAATCTCAGAACGATATGCCAACTAATTGATGTTTTTCACCAGTCTGTCATCAGTCTCCCTCTGGGCTTGTTTAAGTCTTCTGTTGCATGACTGTTGCATCCCTTTCTAGCACCTCGTCCATATTATTTTGTAGACGTTTGTCTGTTATTCACAACAGCAAATGCAGTTAATCAGCAATTACATTTGTAACACTCTTTCATTTTTGTTGTCTTTTCGCCACTCTCATATTTTTTGTATAAAACCTATCCCGTAATACTTTTTCGGGCAGCCACAGGCAGCCCAACAGATACTACAACATTGGTGAGTGGCATATTTAAAAGTGGCTAATTAATGCATCCATAGTTGTCTTTGCTACAGTGACAGAGTCCTATGTTTTCTTGTAGTTCCCTTTTTAAGGCTTCTTTGTCGTAATGGTCGGATGGTTTATTAGTATCCCATCTGCGTTCCTTGTAAATTTTATCCCACAAACAGGAATAATCCGCAGTTGCAGAGCTCATGAAGAAAAACTTTACTTTGATTTCTTTTCCATTAATAGATATATATATATACTTTGCTTGTCTGTGAGCTCATGTTCACCTCTTGAAAAGAAAAACGTTGAACTTCAATGAGGTTTTCATTGTCATATTTTTCAGGGTCATTAACTGTTGCCACTGTTCTGTTGCTTTTGGAGCGACATGACACTTTCTTTTGCTTGTAAAAGTGCAAATGAAAAGATCATAAAATTTGCCGTCCATGACATCCGAGAACGATCACCACTAATTTTGACTCCAATTGAAGTATCGTGGTTTAGAGTAGTTGTGAAATTAAATAAAATGGCTGCTCTTGGAAATTTCGAGTTCCCTTGTGTTCTCTCTATTTGTTACAATTTATGTTTTTCGTGCAGTCACTAGGGCTTGTGTCTTTCGTGTTCTTCCTTCCTAAATACGAGGTATATAAAAATGGCATCTTGGGCTCTTGAAGTCTGGAACTATGTAGAGTTCAAGTCTTTGTCTCCGTCACAAAAACGCGGTCTCACGCAACGCTGCCCCAAAGAAATCGAACCACATTCCTTTCTCAGTTGGAGCCAATCACAGCTACAGTTCCATTTTCTGGGACTCTATCGTGCAACTAATACCTCTGGTTTTATTAATGCGCTCAATCACCACAAAGTTATATTTTTCAAAGCGACCGCTTAGACCAAGAGCGCATGCAAGAATAACTGAAAACTAAAATTGTGAAAAGATGTCAATATTATCACATAATTCGATATTTTTGTTGACTCCAAAATCGATTCCTGTACGCGCAATTTTATAAATTTCACGTACTTTCAACTAACCACTGTGCAACTAAAGAGAGCTGAGAAATAATAAGGGAAGTTTTTTCGAGATTGCATTTTCGTCGTCGACACACTTTTGCCTCGCTTTGAGGCGCTTGGTTACATTTTGCCTCACTTTGACGAACTAACGCACGTGGCGATTCGTGGGTCCTCCACGCTCACTACAATTTTACTTTGTATTAAGTATGGTTCGTCACTGTCCTCGGAAAATGTGTGCGGCTCCTGGCGCTTACATGAAACCCGGTTGTTTAGCTCGGCGGCCGTTGTGCCACAAAGTAAATCTTCCGAGTTCTGTAGCTCGGCGGCCAATGTGCCACAAAGTGAATCTACCGAGTTCTGTAGCTCGGCGGCAAATGTGCCACAAAGTAAATCAACCGAGATATGAAGCTCGGCGGCGCCATCTCATCATGACTTGTGATATTTACGGCACTGAAATAAACAAACTAAACGAAAATACTGAAAAAGTTAATGAGGTGATTCGCACACACATTCCACGCAAGGCTTTGATGAATGATTTCCTTTGAAAACTGTGAAATTGAGAGGTGTAATGTAAGTAAACCATTAAATGCCTACGTCCGTAAAGAATCTAGCCGCGACAAATATAAAATCACTAAACAGCGATTATGTTGGATATCATATTCTGTATTTTGAGCTGTCCTAAAAGATCCACAAACAGTTTTTAGCTCATGAAAGTTTCACTAGAGACTAGTTGAAGCTGCAAAAAATGTTGTTGTTATCAACCAAAGTGCAAAAATCCTTTTTTCCAATTCAGAATGTTTATGTTCACTTCAGTTTAGTTCCAAAATGGACACCAAATTCTATAGAATGTTACACGTGATTTCCTGTTAATTCAAATAATAACTTTATTGTCCGCTATTTCTCGCTAGAATACACATGTTCCTGTTCAATGCAGTAATAACATTTATCTATCGCACGAACCATCCACCCTTCCCCATAAATATCTACCTGTACCCCTACAAACATCGAGCGCACTCGCCTAAGCTTCGGTTACCCCTAGTAATAATAGGTATATGGAGAGGCTTTCTGTCACAGTTGACAAGGTTTTGCCTAGGTCAAAACGCAGATTGGATCTGCGGCTAGAAACCCGGTAAATGCACAAATAGTTTCGGGCACACCATTGTTGCGAAATTATGGGTACTATTGCCGAAATATATATATCTCTTTCTTGGGCAGTCGCAATTTTTTCGGCGTTTCAATCCAAATTCCTACATGGGGCTGCCAGAAATCGCAGTGAATGGTTTTTGCCACACTCAATTTGCTAATAATTTTGGTTTGGTCCTCGCGATCTTTTGGCGACACTGTGGCGGGGCAACATTTCACAATGTAACATACACGGCAACGGCGCTCTTGCAGGGTATGTGGCACTGTGAAATGTTTCAATCAACTTGCCCCGCCACGATGTCCCCCTAACGTTGCGAGACAAGTTACACGAAATATTTCACAGTGTAACAGCACCTTATACGACGGTTTTAGTTGACTTAACTTCTGCAGAAGGCATGTCGAACTACGCACTTGAGAATCTACACAAGGTTGTCCACACAGGATAAAGGAATTTTAAGAGCTGGTCGAAGCAGCTTTTAAGAGTCTGTGCGGAGATTGGAGTCTGAATTATGAGTTTTCTCGTATTCCTCGGGAAAAGGTAAGCTTAAATTCGAGTATTGCTTCTTCTAGCCATGGACCATTCAGCCCTTGCAGGTTGATATCCCACTCTTGGACATTTTCTCATACTATCTCGGTGCCATTTTGAATGTAACAAGAGAAACGCGCCCGCCATACTCACAAAATTCCGGCAACGCATGTCATTGCCATTGACATTCGCATTGCCGTTGCCATTGCCATTGCCATTGCCATTGCTGTTCTCGTTGTCATCATTGTTAGAAAGGTGTATATTAATGCCTAAACCCATAAATTGCAATACTTTACATATTGAAACTTATTGAGACGTTAATCTTAATGAACTAAGCTTGTTTCTGCTCAATTATGAAAAAAACGATAATTGGATATAGAACATGTCTATGAGGTGTTATCCAATATTTTACATTTACGGTACGTTTTTGACACCGTACAAGGTCACTGCTTTGTGACCACATAACGTCACTACACGTCTAGATTTTCTTGCCAAATAAACCTCATGGGAAAGTTCTACAAACGGGAGGTTACAAAGGCAAAAGGCAGAAGGCACTTAAGTCTGTAATGAAGATATCACAAAATTGTAGAGGGCAAACAATAAAACTTGTAGATTTCATTTAATTTGTGGAACAGGATTGTTGTTAATTTGAACGATGAACTTTCAAGGTAGAAGCCGTTTTCTTGATCTTGGTGATGTGAGTAACTTCGTCGAAGAAAGTCGAAATAAGCCATATTTCTTGAGTATCGATTTTCCCTAGTGGAAGCCACAACACCAACCATATGGCATATTTTCATTTGCCATTATGCCTCACGTTAATCACTTACCCTCGCAAGTTATTCCATCCCCTTTGAATCCTACTCTACACTCGCAACGGTAGTTTCCTTGTTCGTTGATACACTTTCCACCGACTGAGGCGCATAAATTTTCGCCTTCACACTCATTGATGTCTGATAAAAAAAGAAAAAAAAAAGAGGACAGCACAATACCTCAAGCACTAGATTAACTAGTCCCACGATATAATTATTATGTGCTCTCGTTTCCTTCTCTTTTTTTGGAAGGTGCTTTTGAAGTTTTCCTTTTCAATTATCCCAACCGCATTTACACCTGACTTCAAGAACAACTAAGAAAACGTTTCTGATTTTGCAACACTTGAATATTTTTGCGTTCAATGTTGGTGGAACGCATACTATTTTAGATGCTGTAAGATTTCAGGGTTTGGGCGCCATCTTGGTGTGTCTGACCACTCCCCTCCACTTCATGCGAGGATCTCGAGCCCGTCTCGCAGCCAACCACAGCTAGACTAACAAACATGGCTCTGAAAAGACGGCACAATGCAATTTCGTTATACTACTCCTTTCGGTCATCGCCATTGCATTACGTCCATTACCAAAATGTTGATCTTGCAACTTGTTTATGACACAGCTGTAAAGCACCCCGGCTTTCTCTAAATATTTCTGAGCAATCAGTTTAATAAAATATATCATTAAATTTTCAACCTCGGTTAGTGCATTTCTCGTGCTCTAATTGGTTCACTCAATCTCGTTTATCAGCTTATATACCTCAGTTTCACCTTATATGGTAAATGATTGCGCAAAGCGTTGCTAAACTTTTTTTTTTTTTGCTGGAATGAGACCATTGAAATTGAAGGTGCGAAGCAGTCTCTTTCTGCATTACCTGTGCATTCTTTCCCTGAACCTTTAAATCCCTTTGTTGCGCATTCGCAGTTATATCCCCCAACTCTGTTAGAGCACACCGCCATATCGTCACAATCATTTTCTTCCATGCACTCATCTATGTCTGCAAGTGAAAGTGATAAACAGAAACTGAAACGAAGAATTTTGTCTTCTTGAGGCCCATGTTTGGTTTTCAGAAACGGGGGGGGGACGGGGGAGTTTTTCTGATCAAGACTCGTCTTGCAAAAGCAATTTTCCTGCGAACAAAATTTGCTTTACAGGGGGATCACGTTAAGATTTGAGGATACTTCAGTTTTAAATCACTCTCTGAATAACCTGATCTGTCTACGTTCGCTTTTAGTTTAAATCCACCACGCCTCGTGAAAGCCCAAAAATTCTTAAATTTATTCAAAAGAATCGATGTTTAAGAAACAAGAAAGAAAGAAAGCGTTAGCAATAGAGAGTTCATTTACGGCGGACTGATAACTTAGGCCACCAACTTCGATACCCTGGGATGTATGTTCTCGCGTTTTGGAATGCAAGCGTTGCTTAGCAGTTGGAAAGTGCTGCTATTCGTCTTCTAGCATTTAAGGCATGACTTGCAAACTAAGGCCACTCGATACGATCTCTCGCTCGCTACACTTCAATCTGTCAATTCTGCAGCCGTAACATTATTTTAATAATGTTAAAATTTGTCTGTAGATTACTTGGGCTACAACATCTCTGTCATTGAACTGAATTGTAAGAATTTTATATTGGCGTTTGGGCTCGTGTAATAGTACTAGTACTACTGTCTTTCTTATCCACCGCTGCGTGTATTATTATAGTCCAGCTATCAATGAACAAAATGCCTATTCCTAAATCTTGTTTGCATCGTTGTATATTAATATAAAAATGCTTTGTTTTCGTTTCACAGCAGAGTGAATAGAGAACAAATGCCACTTAGCTTCGCGTTAGTCTGTGTGAGGAAGATGATATAATAGACACCTTAGTATGCAATTCAATGTCGGAGCCTTTAATATCAGGGAAAACGGTATTTTTCATCCCACAAGGCTCTGATATTTCATGCCTATTCCAAGCCAACTGTGCAAAAGCGTATGAAGTCTGATTCGAGACTATATTTGTCTTTCGACTCGTCGAGTCGTTTATTCCGGTTTGTCTCGTCGTGCACCGAGTTCGTCACGTCGACTTCCCAGTGCGTGCCATTGTTGGATACGAGATTGGTAATCGTTGGCAATTTACCATCTCGTATCCAACGCGGGCTCATGGAATAAATGTTAATTATACCGACTGTAACTAATCAATACGCCGTTGATTACTGGATTAAAGTGTTACAGTATGTAATGTACCGACCAGAAATTAAGCCAAAGCAGAGATCAAGTAACAATCAATGTCCTTGTATCACTTCTGTTTTTCGAAAAAAAAAAAACAACAACTGGTCTACTGACAAATTATTTCAGTTTTACTCCCTTTCAGTACAAATTAGGGTTAATTTAAACTCTAATCGACAGGGCATATAAAACTAACAACACTACCCTAACCCAGGGTTTTCAAAACGATATGAATACTCTTACCAGCTATTTTGAAACGTCATAATATGTTTCCCAGTTGGTTAATTGATAAGTCCGTTCAAGGTTATCTTAGAAATCTTACAACAAAAGAACTCGCTTTTAAACATGATGTATCTACAGTAACTGTGATTTTTATAAACTACCTATCCATCTTATACCAGAAAGAAAATTTCATCTATTATCAGCAACTTGTATTTAAAGATTTAAAGGTTGGGTAATTTTCTCTCCATATAAACTGTGCAACATTTTGAACCCAAAGGATTTTATTCTGGATTCTTTCAAATCACGTGTTGTGTACAAATTTACTTGTGCTCGCTACTTTGGTGAAACCAACAGGCATTTCTACACTCGTGTAAATGAGCCCCTTTTCCGGGATAACTTGAAATTCTCATATTTTCAATTATCTTGGTTTTCTAAAAGTTGTCAGGATAATTGTCATGTCTCTTGCTTCAAAATTATTGATAATGCTACCTCTTTCTATCAATTCAATATCAAGGAGAAATACGGATTATCTTGCAAATATTTTAACGTTACACTCACTATGGCTGATGATGATGTTTGAAACACGAAACATGTTCCTTAAACTCAAAAGGGTGGTTGTATTTTTAAAAATATTTATTTATTTATTTACATATTAGTATCACGTGATTGCAAGACAAAAGGACATGAAGTCCCCTACAAGGTTAAACCGCCCACCCCACCCCACTCCACCCCCCGTTAGAACTTGGCCTATTAAGCATACTTCCCTGCACTTACCACATTTAAAGTTATAAATTGGCGTTTTCCTCAGGCTATCAGGGATCCAGCAAAGGGGTTCTCCTCTAAAGAATATCCCCTTTCGATCAGCCATTGCGCGATCTAGCCCACTTCCGCAGGTGCAGTTCCATTTGTTTCCTTCAAGAAGACTGTACAAGGCATACATTTGGTTTTTTTTTGCACATCTTTACAGTTAAAAATTACCATCACGTGAAAATTAATAATTTAACGAAAAAAGAAATGTGTTGAGTCCTTACTTAAAACTAGATGCAGTCTCTGCAGTTCGGACGGGTCTAAAGTACAGGTTACTTTTCACAGGTCACACGTTGAAACCTTTACTAATCGGCTAGCCTCATTAGGCCTAAAATCTATATGTTTAGGCCTAAGATTACCCGGTTTTCAAGGTTTTGGGTTGCTTGCACGGTATAGGTAAGACAATGACCTGTAATGATTGACCTGTGAAAAGAAGTGAGCTGTACTTTAGCCCCTTCGGAGTGTCTTCCAAAGCTCGGGCGCACAAACTGAAAATGAATGATCACCAAAATTTCGGGATAAGTTCGTGTTATACTGCTAGCAAGCCAAAGCTTCATAAACATAATACATACATAGTGTTTACAGGTCCAAGTTCCAGTGGACTGTTGCCTTTGTAATTGTATGTATACCCTTAGTTGACCACTCCCCATAGGGGCTCCTCAGGACCAATGAAACAGTTGGCGAAACGACACAATGACCACAACAAATGTTAGGAATCAGTAACTGGCCTGAGACAAACCAATTGCCTATTTACAAGTACATCTGAGAGGTTAAACCAGAGACTATCTGGATCAAATTCAACGAGCTGTGGTCTGATCAGGTCTTAAACCCTGGATCTGCGGATCTCATCGCAAAGAAATCTGTGACGCTTTTAGCCTTCCAGCAATAAAAGCCCATTTCCTTTTTAAAGAGGTTCTATGATTTCAATTTTTAAACTTACAGGTATATTGTAATTCCAGTCCTGTTTCTCCTTATAGTTTTTATAAAGTCGGAGGGCAATGTGGTAAGAAAGTTATGTGACAAATCACTGCAAAAAATAATACAAAGAACATATCAAATTATTAACTTCTCCCACGCACAAATGTTGGCCTCAATGACCGATCTTGACATCGCTGGCAAACTTACACATATCTTATTTTTTCTAGCTCCTTGAAATGTTCCGTTGATATTTCAGTTAATGCAGTGTTTTGAAGGACCCTGTAAGAAAGTAGTAAAGCTGATTTATCCCTTGTCTGGACAAAAAAAAAACACTGCATGATGTACATTATACATAACTCTGGCTATATTTAACCAAACTCCATTCACTTACATATCAAATTAAACATGAGCAAGGTTCCATCGCCAAAGAGTAAGATTTGACCAAATTGGCCAAGTCCCCATCAGCGTCAGAAAAGTGTCTATTTTTAAACCAGGTTTTGCGAGAAAATAAACATTAGACCAAATACGTTAACTCAATGTTGTACCCAATTCAAACCCTTTGGGAATAATTAAAACGTTTTCTTCCAGGTATTTCCTTATAATTTAATGATTTAAATGTTTTCGTCGGGCACGTTTCTCGAAAGTCCCGGAACTTTCCTGGCCTATTTCGGGTGTCACAATCCCGTATATATCTTAAAAACGCCCGGGTTTTAAAACATCAAGCCCTGCAAACAATTTCGCTTTTAATTGTCTCCAAAATAGATTTTTAAGGCTAAGCTGTCAAACTAAAGCAAGTGAAGGGTAGGTTCGTAAATGAGTTTTTGGGACTTCCCAGAAACGGGACGGTCACCCTGGCTTCAAGGACACGAGACGAGAGAAAAAAATTCCGACCCCTCTCGGAACGAATCAGATTAGAGGACGGATTGTGGGAATTCTGCTAGACTTGCCAGAAGTCGACTGCGAAAGAGAGCGAGCGCGAGAGCAAGCTACCCGTCAAGGTGACCATGCGAACAAAAGAATAGAAGAAGTTTTAAAACAATTCTATCCGATCCTCTTTGGTAAACTAAAGGAACGAAGTGGCGAGACGGGCCACCTATTTATTTGCCAGCGGAAACGAGCTTTGAGAAAGTCTAGAATTCTGCCAGCTTGTCCGTACTCTAACAAAAGTAAAGAATTAAAATGAAAGCAATATACTTACAAGTAAAGTAGCTCTTTAAATCCTTCGAAGAATCCAGGGATAAGTTTCACCACGTTGCCCTTTAACCAACTTGCAAGACAAAATGAATCAAGAGATTAGATTTATACTAAAAATACATTTGGGTCGTTATGCGGACTTTTATGGGAAAACTCGATTTATTCCGGATAAGGATAACAGAATAACTAGAATAAGGTTTGCCTAATGGTTAAAGTGGAGATGACCTGGAAATTAATCAACTGGGCAGTCTGGGAAAAGATTGCAGCTCGTTGTCGATGGACAGTGAATGTTAGTGCCAAAATCATCCCCCCGGCCCTTCCCCGTCGAAAAAAAAAAACAACTGTGAAACGTCACGTACAGAATTATGACTTCAGACAAACAAAAACAACAAAAACAAAGAAAGCTTATGGAAAGGCCGGGTTAAAATCAAGCATATAGACCTCTTTCATACTGGCGGCCAAATAAAATATTCTTTTGTTTTAATGCTAATAAGTGTTTCTAGCCTCGCTACGATTGGCAAATTTCGAAAGAATATTTACTTCGTAAAAGTGGTTGCCATTTATGAAAGTGGTCTGTGACTTTTCTTATTTTGTTTTAGAAAATTTGCACTCAAAATTCCTTGCATGTTTAGTAATCACTTTAATCACTTTTTATCCTAAAACTCCGAGCAGGCTTATCCCGAATGAAAATAGTATCTAAATAATTATGCAAGACTGGCTGTACGGCTGTGAGGCTATATCAATCGCCTTGCGAGCGCCGGGAATGCGAGCTACCTAGGGGGCTCTGGAGACATTCCCCCCTTCCCGCCCCCGGGAAATTTTTTAAACTAGAACACTCAGAAACGCTGTGTTTAGTGTTTGAGGAATCCAAGAATCAGTTTCCCAGGCAAGGCTGGGCTGAGTTAACTCAAATTCTCTTCAAAAAGACAGCAAAAAATAAAAAAAAAAAATTATATATACATAATACATATCTATATATATATATTTAGAATGAAGAACTGGAAATCCAACGATGTAGTCACGAGCCAGTACGAAATACTGACTGATCCATTTTGAATGAAAACATATGCCGTGAGTGGGAATCGATCCCGCGTTCCCTGGATTACATGTCAGGTGTGCTAACCACTGCACCATCACGACAACCCTGCTGGAAATAGAGCAATCAGAGAGGTGATTTGTTAGCCGCGAGGCTCCCCGGCGTTTTATCATTCAGGAACAGGACTACATCGGATCATCCGAAGAAGATTCACAGGCTACCAGAAATACCAAATTATATTTAGAATGAAGAACTGGAAATCCACGACAACCCTGCTGGAGACAGAGCAATCAGGGTACTGCAGACAGTTACTGTCTCGGCCTTTTGGGCCTCATCAGTACAGTGCTGATGTTTGGGATGGAGCCATTGCCGCTAGCAATTAATCATGCTCACTAGCTCGCTAGTTTGAGCACTCTGGCATGGCTTAGATGTACCACATGTGTGGGACATTTGGGGTGGCTTTATAAGCTTCACCTCCATCCTATACATGGGCATTGCACTGATGAGGCCCATATAACCTGGCCCTGACCCTAATGACCCTATTGATCCGTAGCCCTGGACAGACAGAGCTGGATTAAGTGATCATGAAAATTTAATCCAGTTCCACTTGCAATTTTATACCATTTGTATTTTAAAAACTTTTAACGGTAAGGCCGTGCCCGACGAAATATTGGGAAAACAAAAAATGTATATAACCTCACAGCCGACAGCTAGCCTTGCATCATTATTTTGATTTTAGTTTACAAATTATTATTTATTAGATCTCCCAAGATCCTGCACTTCTGGGCCCGGTTGTTCAAAAGCCGGTTAACTCTAATCCCAGATTAAAAATTAACCAAGGAGTTTATTTCTCAACTCTAAAATGCTGTTCAACGCTGATATTCGGCAAAACTTTACATTAGAAGAAGTCAATCTTAAAAAACAAAAATAAGCAAAAGAAACTTTCACCAAAAAGTTGAAAACATAAAAGAAAAGTTCACGCTAATCCTGGATTAAGTCAATCGGCTTTCGAACAACTGGGCCCTGGACTTTATTCAGTTGGCCCTTGCATTAAAAAATTATCCTGAATGGATTTTATTGCAAAGGACGACTAGCAAACGTGCCGGTTTGTAGCAAGATTTTTTTATAATTTGACCGTGATTTAGCAAATAATACTGATAATTTCTCGTGCTACTGGCGCGCGTACCCTACCAGACCTTTTCCAAGGGTAACGGGTAACGGGTAACGGGTAAACGGTGAAGGGTAAAGGGTAGAGATTTTTACCTAAAGTTTGTCATGTCGAATTTGTAAGATAAATTTAAACGTCAGCATTTTAATTTCTACGATTTTCGACAACCTGACCCGCAACCTAAGAAATACCATAAGTTATATTACCTTGTTGGTTTCGTTTCGCCCATTTTATGTTGATTGATGAAATTGATCGCAGATTGAATGAGATTTAGGAGCAAGGATGGCACAGTCGGTTAGTGCGCGGCCATGATGCAAGAGGTCCTGTGTTCGATTCCCGGATCTCGCATCCTTTTTTCGACTTCTTTCCTTTCCGTGTAGCTAAGTAGCTTTAAATACCCGTAAAACGAAGCACTGATGGAGAGGGGGGAGTAAATGTGCGCACCGTCGACCCCAGGTTTGTCAGTTGAATTACTGTTACGAGTTATCGACATTAAATATCTTTACTTTACTTTGTTTATTTATAGTCAAGAGAAAAAAAAAAGCAAGTTAACGAGAGCAAGC
The DNA here is from genome assembly GCF_036669935.1 of Montipora foliosa. Classification (NCBI taxonomy): domain Eukaryota; kingdom Metazoa; phylum Cnidaria; class Anthozoa; order Scleractinia; family Acroporidae; genus Montipora; species Montipora foliosa. Next base: position 8,305,173 of record NC_090882.1, read on the forward strand.
TATCCGGCACAGTGGCCATGCGAAGGTAAACTAAAGGAACGAAATCTAAGAAAGAACGCCAGAAAAATGTCAACAATAGAGGTTTTCTGGGTGGTCAGCGAACCAAGTACAGGGGCGTACGCAGCTTTTCCTGCGGGGGGGGGGGGGGGGCACTTAAAGCTTGAGCGGACCTTAAGAAAACATGAAAAAGTCGATTCATTCATCCCTTTTCTTTGATTGTTCTTATTTTGCCGTATCTGATCTGACTGAGCGGACCTTTTTTATCAGGTGTGGGGGTTAGGGGGGTGCACGTCCACCCGATCCGCCTCCCCCCCCCCCCCCCCCTGCGTACGCGCCTGAAGTAGTATTCCCAGCCAACAAGTGATTCAACACATGGCAAAATTACCATATGCGTTGCAAAACCCCATTTTCGACTTGTTGTCTTGCTCCGCTTCAAAACAAATCTTCCAGCGAAACCATTCAAATGAAAAAAGTTTGATTTTGATAAAAATGCTCAACCATTACAATTTCAATGGCTTTACAAGAGGACTCGCTTTCAAAAGGAGGCAAACAGCAAATCAGAATTGGCGTTTCTTTGGGATGACCCGAAAAAGGATCATTGATCAAAGATCACTTAGATCACGATTCGTCAAAGGAACCGAAGAAGCGATCTTTGCCCAGAACGGATCCATGGGTTAGGCAGAAATCTCTACCTTTCAACTTTCACCGTTCACGTTCAATCATTTACCCGTTACTCGTTACCTTCTAGGCGTTACCCGTTACCCTTTACCCGTGTGGAAAAGGTCTGCCGCGCATAGCCGAGGTAACATGGCAGAAGTTTTTTTCGTTTGGATACTTCGCTTGAAAAGTTCTTTTTTGCTTAACGATCCTGGCGATCTATCAATTTTTCCGTCTATTCTTCGAGTTATTGTCTTTGTGTTATAGTGCAGCAAATTTAAAGTTAAAAAACATTTACGGCCAAATGGAACCCGACGACGCCTCCGGCAAGAAATTGTTCCCCTTGATCGGAACAGCACCTTTTGTGTTTATTCATTGATTTATTATCTTTCTTTTTTTTCGTTTTTCGACTATTAATAAGCCAGAACTACGCAAAACGTAGCGTAAACCGATGAATCAGTCAGACATGCATTTCCCAAAGGCGCTTGTTGTCATATGGCGAGAACAATTCGCGGAAACTGGAGCCGAAATCATTAGTCAGCTTCTTTACAAAGGAATGTTTCAAAACATTCATTAATACGCAAAGAAAATCCTTTACAAAATTAAATACAATCACTTACAGTGTTCTTAATTTGCTCCTGTCTACTCTCCATTCTTTGAAACTGGCGATGAGGTTTTCACGGAGAGCTACGCGTGTCAAATTGCTGGAATAACAACCATAGTAATGCAAGTATCTGTCGTACACGCACGGAATCCTATCGGGCTTTGAGAAAGAAAGCAAACTAAAAAGAAGCAAAAAACCCAAGAACCGGAAACAATTCCCCATTTTCACTTTAAGGCTTGAGTGTTCGCGATGATTATCAGCCGGCATTTGTGACATCACAAATCTTAAGAATGTCTACGTAGGTAGTTACAGTGAGCGCGTGTGATTATCTTTTAACTCTCATTGATTTTAGAGCTTGGGAGAACATAAGCCCTGAT
>NC_090882.1:8311810-8316810 GCF_036669935.1 Montipora foliosa
ATGACGTGATGTTCGCATTACATCAATCTCACCTACAGCCTCACTTTTATCCAAAGGCCAGGCAGCTGAGCGGCTTTGTTGCCTCTCTTTCATGCAAAGGCAAGGTCTCTGAGCAAGCAACTATAAATTATCTTACTTTCCAATTCTGCGTGAAAACGCAAGTGCCATCACCTACACTTTAAGCTATAGCTCCACGTTCTTCTTACCTTTGCAACCGTTTTCGTAACCATACAGAGCCGACAATGATGAGTATGAGACCCACAATGAAACCACCCACAATCACTCCCACGTACTTTAATAACTCCAGGGTACTACCTGCAATTATATATGAAGTGATCATCCTGCACTACATTTGTTATGCACCGGTCAATGGAAACCCCACCCCCGAAAGGGTGGAGGAAACACGGGAATCGAATCACTCTTGAACAGGAATTTTTCCCGTAGGGGTGGTGGATTAAAGGAATTTTGACGTTATTCCCGTGGTGAAAAACTCGCTTAGTGTAAAGCAGGAGGAAGGTACGGATCTCTTGACGGGCATACACCTGATGGCAAAGCAAACCTCGCTCTCTACTTGTGAAGTAAAAATGTGGGTGAAACACCTTAGCAATGTGAAAAGACATCACCAGGAAGGTGCTCATAAAGCTTCCTCTATAAAGAGAAAAGAGAGATTAGTGGATAAATCGAGTCGTAAATCAGCATCTTTGGACCTTGAAGAATCATGGTGTATGATTGACCCGAATTCGGTGAAATAATTGCCTGTTAAAAGACCGACTGCCCAATAGAGTGGTTTCTTTTCCAGTGCGTAAGGATCATAAACAACTGCAGAAGTGGAAAATGCCATCTCCAGATACAGTCAGTAGGAAACACAGGTGTCATATAAAAGTTTTGATAGTTTCACTTGCAATTTTCTGGACTATTAACATCAGTAAAAATCAAGTACATTTCGATTATTTACTGTAGCAATCCACCTTACGCTGTTGCAATTTGTTTTTCCCGCAAACTTAGCTTGGTATGACTTGGGACATTCTTGCCATTGAAGTAGGGAAATTTTATTCCATTTTCTGACAAGGGGGTGGGGAAATTGATGCTTTTTGCCTTGATGCTCTGTCATTTCCCCCACCCACCCTTTCCCGAGACCGGGGGGTGGGGGTAAGGTTTCCATTGACTGATGCATTATATATTAACACAGCACTTTTCGCAACTCTGCGGAATCTCACTTTTATGGAGCAACAGAAGCCGAGAAATCAGCCACGAAATGGGTGTTTTGCGTTTCTTGTTACAGTGTGTGACTGACTGAATATGTATTCTAAAACGTCGACCAATCATTATCTAAGAATCTCTCCGTGCAAAACTCGATGCTTCACTTCTCAAATTGATCGATTTAGCGATCGGCGTTGGCATGGCTAGCTATAGAGGGTCACTTTGTGACGCCTGCACCGAGTAACGTCAATCTATTGCGTTTACATGGCAACCTCCCTTACCTCTCCGGACGCATATTTCACCAACTTTTCTGTAGCCTGACTCACACATGCACTCATATCCGGGGTCTTTGGGAAGAAGTTTTCTTAAGTTGAAGCAATAACTGTGTTCAATTGCGTCACAGGTGTGATTTTTGATCCCACATTCGTCGATATCTGTAAAAAAACGAGAAGAACGTGAGCTTCATACTAATGGTCAAACAGTCAAGCGAGTAAGAGAATTTTGGATATGGAACGACTTTCCAAGTGAATTATGGAACAACTCAAGCAATTTTCGAGAAGTTTGAACCAAGAGAATATCAGTTAAGAGAGCGCACCCATCATATTTGGTCCCATTCCGATGAAAATTGTTGGATATTTTTCATCAGTTCTATGTCATACTGCGTGGTTATTTCAACGACGAAACCTTATTGATAAATTGGTGTGAAAAAGGACGCCGTGAACATGGGAACAACAGATTTTAAAATAAATCCTCGAAGCATGGACGCAATCCACCTTATTCCAAAATGGCCGCCATTTAAATACTTTTTTGTTTTTATTCAAATTAGCCCTTGATGCCTCGTTCTTAAGCTTAAAATTCAAAAGAATATTTTATCTTGAACGAAGCAACAAGGGCCAATTTGTACCGAGTCAGAAGGGGAGTGGGTCTATTCCGGATTTGACGTCACAATCTCATTTGCATGCATGTTTACAAAGAGTTAATGCAATGTAAATCAGTTTGTGACGTCAAATCAGGAATAGACCTACTCCCCTTCTGACCCAGTCGTGAACAAGAGATGCTTGGTTTTTCGCAAGTTTTGAAGCCTATAAAAAGGCAGGATTTGTTAGAAAAAGTAAAAAAAGGTCGCAATGCGTTTCGAACAGGTGCAAAGAGTCATTTTAGTGAAAAAAATATTTTAGGGTTACAAAAATTTGGTATATTAACGGAGTTGATAATGTAAATTGACCACCGTACAGAGATTCTAAAAGCTGACGTTTCGAGCGTTAGCCCTTCGTCAGAGCGAATCGATTCGCTCTGACGAAGGGCTAACGCTCGAAACGTCAGCTTTTAGAATCTCTGTACGGTGGTCAATTTACATTATCAACTCCGTTGATATACCAAATTTTTGTACACTACTTCCCCACCGACGCAGCACCACAGTTTCTTTAGAAACTACCCCTTCATTATTTTAGGGTTAGTTGCACTTTACAACGGCTTGAGAGAGCAACGTGGTGCGCATTTCCAATGTCATGGGTTCGAGTCCTTGAGGCCTAGTCTTTTTTTTCCATGCAATGTTTAATATGTTTCTTAGGGCCTGCTGACATGGGAGGGGGGGGGGGGGAAGGAGACCCCGAGTAGGTGAGGTACCCCGCCCACCTGTAGTAAAAAAAAGATTGAACCTTCACAAGTAATATTTAAAGCCCCAGGGTGCTGGGGTTAGGTTCCCAAATGCTATCACGTGGTCGCTATGCACGAACAAAAACAAAGATGGCAGATGAGAGACACGTTTTAGCGGTAAACGCGATTTTCATTTTATTGACATCTTTAACGGTAGCAGTTATGTTGTTTAATGTTGACCCATTTAATCCTCGAAAGACGTCGGCTCCAAAGAATAGGCCCAGAAGCAAGCTCTTTGTGGGCGGGCTTTGGCAGAATGTTCAAAACAAAAGATAAATGCCCGGATGAACATCACCCCAGTCAGACGGGGTACGCCACCTTCAGCATTTACATGGAGTAACCTCACCCCACCTAAGCTGGTTACCCGGTCCGGCTGACCGGAAACCCGCCTATATGGCCAGGTGAAGTACCCATCTTTCATGTAAATACGATCAAGAAAAAAAAAGAAAGATTACTGAATTAGTTACCCTATCAAGGAACGGTACCTCACTAATTCGGGGTCCCCCACTTCCATGAGAACAGGCCCTAAGAGAATGATTATGACGTATACAAGAAGGCACGGGAAACAGTGCGGCTCAGTGGTCAGGGAGCTTGCCTTGAGATCCCGCGGGATCCCGGGTTCACGTCCCGCTCCGACAACTCGTTGAATTTGATCCTGGTAGTCCCTGGTTCAACTTCTCAGCTGCACTTGTAAATAGCCAACTGGTTTCCCTCCTGCCAGTTGGGATTCTGGACATTTCTTGTTGTTTTTGTTCTGTCGTTTCGTTGATTATGTTTCATTGGCGTGCAAAGACCCTCATGGAGAAAGGTCAATTAAGTGTTTTTATAGGTATAGAGTTCATTACCCAAGAGTAAGTATCCCGTTTGTCCCCATCAGCGTCAGAAAAGTGTCTATTTTAAAACCAAATTTTGTGAATGAACTTTGCAGCTCTTATTACAAACTGAGTAGTAGAAAAAGTCACTCTAAAGATGCTCAAGAACTTAATATACGACATACCAACACAGACGTGTTCGTCATTTTTCTCAAAACCTGCATCACAGTCGCATCTAAAACTTCCAATTGTGTTGGTGCATTCACCCTCCATTCCACAGTCCTGAGTCTCGCATTCATCCACGTCTGCAAGATACACATATAATAATAGTTTTAAACGTGAAGCCTCTGTTACTCTGGGCAATTCATCCTGCAACTTGTCTCGCAATAGGCCATTTCCGATTTTCCGTAAATTGCCTCTGGGTCAAAACGAGTCTTGGTGCTAAACCATTCAAATGATAATACACTCATTTCCATTTGATTGTGCACCAGGACTCGCTTTGAAACCGAGGCAAACAGCAACTTGAAAATGCGCTATTTTGTTGCGAAAAAAGTTCCGCACATTGCGAAACAAGTTGCTTGATGGGTCTTACACTAGGCAACGTGTCTTGCAACTTGTCTCGTTTCGATGATCACATGAGGTTAAAGGACCATTTTCATTAGGTGGTGTCGCAAACCGTTCCGACACAAGTTGCGGGACAGATGTTACACTATGCAACCACGCAATGGTTGAAAATTTTTTCGCAGCGTCGCGAGACGCGTTGCCCAAAGTAGACTCGATTTCTACTTCTCGCAACGGTGGCGGCAACAAAAATGTCTTTGGCAGGGTATGTTACACTTGGCAATTTTTTGTGCAACTTGTGTCGCAACAAAATTGCGAGACGAGTTGCACAAGAACATAAACTCTGTAATGCTAATAGGACTGAGCGGAGTCCAATTCGGTCTGTAATCATACGAGTGATTACAAAATCAGACGACGATTTGTTTATCACGAGTATGATTACAGACCGAATTGGACGACTCGAAGTCCTCTTATCAATTAATCAAAAAAATTACCATTTCCGAGAAAAGAAGGGCCAAGTTATGAAAGAAAGGGGAAATTTGTATTAAAAGACAGACAAAGGAGGCTTAAATTGTTTGATGTCGCTTTGAAAGAAAGAAAGAAAGAAATAAGGAAAGAAAGAAAGCCCCAATTGTCTGTACACTGTTTCTATACTGACTGAAACCAAGGTTGTGATTGGTTGATTTAAACTACAACTTTGAATGTGAATGGGTTATTGAACTTTCCGATAACAACTTGGCAAGTGAATTAGTCGAAATAGTAGATTTTTAA
>NC_090882.1:8324310-8356810 GCF_036669935.1 Montipora foliosa
TAGTCTCTTGCATTTGAGGAGCGTAACGGTTGATATTTCGCCGATACGAGTGGGCTATCTGGAAAACCCACGGTAAGTCAAATCTTCAGTTCTTATTTATTTTACTTTATATATTTTGGAGCAATAAATTTTATTTCTATGTTGTTTTGGGGAGGTGCGTAGGGGCCCGTAGAGGGGGTCCGTGGGAGTAGTCCGTAGACCCGGTCGGTAAGGGAGTCCACGGACCGGGGCTCAGTGTTTTTGGGACACCATTGATGAACTGCACATTTGATTTGCCCACAAATGTGGCAGGATAATGAGATGCAACTTGTGCATTATGAAAGTCACGAAGTGCTCCATTTGCGCAACTTTAACATCAATTGTCCCCAAACTACCCTAAAATTATCATTGTTGTTGTTTATAGCAGTAGGGGTGTGAACTCAAGGGACATTCTGTGATGTTTAGCAATTACATGTAAGCTTGCATTTGATTTTGGACGAAAGATCAGTTATGAATAATTCTATGTGAGAGAGCTTTATGAGGATATACATCTCTCTTAAGCAAACAGTTTTCAACAAAGTCTTAATCCGTCTGAAGCCCCAACACTCACATTTGATTAAACTTATTAAATGTGTGGATAATCCACCTTTATTTTTGTGTTGTCTGGTAGCATCATGCTTGCGCTTTAGACTTTAGCCTATGTTAATATACTTCCCCGTACTTACCACATGTAAAGGCATAAATTTGCTTTTTCCTCATGAAATCGGGGCTGGAGCAAAATGTGTCTCCTTTAAGGGCTATCCCTGCCATATTATCCAATGCGCGTCTTAACCCACTAGCGCAGCTGCAGTTCCATTTGTTTCCTGCAAGAGAACTGTAAAAGGCATATATGTATTTTATGCACCTTTTTACAGTTAAATTACCATCACTGGGAAATTAATAATGTAGCGGAAAAAGAAATGTGTGACTTAAAACCAGATGCAGTCTCAGCAGTTCGGATGGGTCTAAAGTACACTGGTTACTTTTCACAGGTCACACGTTAAAACCTTTACTAATAGGCTAAACATAGGCCTCATTAGGCCTCAAAACTATGTTTAGGCCCAAGGTTAGCCAAGTTGTAGGTTTAGGGTTGCTTTAGTACAGGCAAAACAATGACCTGTAATGATTGACCTGTGAAAAGAAGTGACTTGCCCTTTAGCTCTGCCACTGCAGTTCTTATAGGTTGCGGAAGTGCCTTCCAAGGCTCGGGTAGACAAACTGACAATGCTAGATCACCAAAATGTTTGGCATAAGTTCGTGTTGTACTGCTAGTAACACCACACGTGAAAAGATCGCTGTTGCTATGGTTACATAGCAACACTCGAAGAGAAATTTCGTATCTCCGCACGGCCATGTAATATCCTCTATAATATATACAGGTCCAAATTCCAGTGATTTGCTGCCTTTGTAATTGTAGACATGTATACCCTTAGTTACCACTCGATCCCCATTGGGTCTCCTCAGGCCCAATAAAACACAGTCAGTGAAATGACACAACGACAACAACACATGTTAAAAATCCCAACTGGTTGGAGACAAACCAATTGACTATTTACAAGTACATCTGAGAAATTAAACCAGAAACTGTCAGGATCAAATTCAACGAGTGGTCTGACCAGGCCTTGAACCTGGGATCTCCGGATCTCATGGTAAAGCAATCTGTGATGCTTAATTTAGCTTTTTGGTTAAAAAAAGCCCATTTCCTTTCAAAGACCTTTCTGAGATTTCAATTTTTAAACTTACAGTGTTATTTTAGCTCCAATCCTGTCTCCCTTGAGGGCTTTTAAAAAGTCAGAAGGCAATGTGGTAAGAAAGTTATTTGACAAATCACTGCAAAAAATAATAGAAAGAACATAATTATTAAATCATTTAATCTCTCATGCACAAATGTCAACCTCAATGACTGATTTTCACATAGCTGGCAAACTTACAGATGTCTAATGTTTTCTAGCCCCTTAAAATGTTCCGATGATATTTCAGTTTGTCCAGTGTTGGAAAGGACCCTAGAAGAAAAATAGTAAAGTTGATTTATCTCTTTCTCGCAGAGCAAACTCCACATAACAAATTAGGTCAACCCATTCCGTTGTATAATTTTATAGTTATTATTGTTATTATTGTTGTTCTTCTATTTGTCTACATTTTCCCTACTAGGGCCAGAACCAAACCATGGTTCTAAGGCACTAGTCTTGAGGAGGGTTTGTTCAATTTACTTGATTGAGAGAACCTTTCTCAGAATATTATTATTATTATTATTATTATTATTATTATTATTATTATTATCAATACTGATGAATGGTATATGAAATGAATCATATATGAACTGCGGATATGAAATCAAGTGAAGCTACAATCTTCGCAGTTATGAACGCAAGTTTTGCAATTGCGTAGAGAAGCCTGAAAATTTCAGGACTTCAACGGGGTTTGAACCCGTGACCTCGCGATTCCGGTGCGACGCTCTAACCAACTGAGCTATGAAGCCACTGACTTTGGGAGCTGGTCATTTGTGGTTCTAATGATCCTGTGAGGAATGAATCAATGATGAATGGTATATGAAATGAATCATAATTATATGAACTGCGGATATGAAATCAAGTGAAGCTACAATCTTCGCAGTTACGAGCCCAATTTTTGCAATTGCGTAGAGAAGCCTGAAAAATTCAGGACTTCAACGCTTTTTGAACCCGTGACCTCGCGGTTCCGGTGCGTCGCTCTAACCAACTGAGCTGTGAAGCCACTGACGTTGGGAGCTGGTCATTTGTGGGTTCTAATGATCCCGTGAGGAATGAATCAATGATGAATGGTATATGAAATGAACCAGATATGAACTGCGGATATGAAATCAAGTGAATTCTCTACGCAATTGCAAAAATTGGGTTCATAACTGCGAAGATCGTAGCTTCACTTGGTTGCATATCCGCAGTTCATATATGATTCCTTTCATATACCATTCATCATTGATTCATTCCTCACGGGATTTATTAGAACCCACAAATGACCAGCTCCCAATGTCAGTGGCTTCATAGCTCAGTTGGTTAGAGCGTCGAACCGGAACCGTGAGGTCACGGGTTCAAACCCCGTTGAAGTCCTGAATTTTTCAGGCTTCTCTACGCAATTGCAAAAATTGCGTTCATAACTGCGAAGATCGTAGCTTCACTTATTATCTATACTATCACAGTCTTTGCTGGGGTTCTTTTAGTGCATCAGCGGGCAAAAACCATGCACCTGGGGCATCAGTCACTCAAGTCAATCTTTCTGTTCAGATACCAAGCACCTTTCTGAGGATTCGCACAGATCCCAGCATGCAGATCTTTTCAATCTCTGTCATAGAAGCACTCTTTGTTACTTTCTCGATGTTTTCTACCATTCCTTTTCTTACTGTTCCAAGCGCACCAATAACTACAGGGATCACTTTTCATCTGCCACATTCTGTGTATTTCAACTTCTAAATCTTTATACTTGCTTTTCTTTTCGATTTCCTTCAATGCAATGTTCCTATCTGATGGGACAGTCATATCAATCAGTTTACAGGTGGAATTTACTGAATCTTTAACAATGATGTCAGGTCTGTTCGCTGTTATAATTCTATCAGTATTGACTGGCATGTCCCACATGATGGTGAGGTGGGTACCACTTGTCTGTAATCTTGAAATCATGATCTTTGCAGATTACTCCAATGGAGATATGCTGCAGCATTGTTGTGCCTGGTGATGTACTCTGTTTTGGCTAACACCTCACATCCAGATACAATATGGTCCACTGTCTCTTCATGTTGCGAACACATTCTGCATTTGCTCTCCACTTGCTGGCCACATATTACTTTCTGGAAGTTTCTGGTGTTTATATTGCTTGATCTTGAGCTGCCACAAGTAGTCCCTCTGTTTCTCCTTTCAGATTGCTAATGACAACCATTTGTTGGTGGTGATTGTGTCTACGTGGGGCTTCTCTAGGATCTTGGGATATTGGCCATGCAAAGCTTTGTCTTTCCACTTTTCTTCTTTCGTTGATTTCATCTTAGACTTGAATATGTGTTTCAGGGCCAGAGCATTTTCTGAGGCTGATTTATCTTCTCTGTTCTCAAACTCTGGCATTGTTACTTCCCTTTTGAACTTAGTAGCATTCTTGATTATTGAATTTATGGCTTTAGATCGATCGTGTTCAAGCAACTGCTTTGGATATCGCCCATCTTTGTGCTTCAGATAATGATCAAGTCCTATTGTTGCTGTTTTGAATGCTGTTTCTACTTCAATCAGGCCCCTTCCTCAATCTTTTCTTGGAATGTACAGCCTTTCCACATCTGCTTTAGGGTGTAACATCTTCTGCATGTTCAATAGTTTGCGTTCTTTTGTGTCAATCTTCTTTAATTATTAGATTCTCCAGTCTATAATGCCAAAACTGTATTGCACAACTGGGACTGCAAGACTATTGATAGCTTCCATTTTGTTTCTTCCATTGAGCTCAGTTCTTAGGATCGATCTTACTCTCCTATTATATTCTCTTCGTATCTTCTCTTTCGTTTTGCTGTGCTGGATACCTTCGCTTTCATCCACACCCAGGTATTTGTATACTCCTTCCTGGTCCAACTCTTTATATTTCTGTGTCAACATCTATTACTATATTGTTTCCAGTTGAGGTCAGTTTACCTTTCTTGAAACTGGCTTTGGCACATTTCTCAAGTCCAAATTCCATGCCGATATCATCACTGAACTGTTTCACTACTTTCAGTTCTCCAATTTTTTCTTGCTCGTTCTTGCTGTACAGTTTTAGATCATCCATATAAAACAGATTGCTGATTGGAGCACTTGTGTTTGAGATCTTGTAACCATACCCAGACGTAGCCAGTTCTGATATTAAAGGCACAAGGGCTAGATCCTCTCTCTTTATCCACTCTGCTAAGTGGTTGTACTCTCTATTGTTCTCCAAGACGGAACGCCAAAATGTTTCAGTTGCTTCTTTCTTTGGTGCGTTTTCAAGGCTTCTGAAGAACTTTTTTCTGTTGTTTGCAAACATTTGGTTTTGACTGAATTGTTTACTTCTCTTTACATTTCTCCTAATTCTTTGGGCTTTTGCTTGAATTCTCATTTTGAGGGATTCTCTTGCTGCTTGCAGTTCTTGGTTTCTTTTGGGTTTCACCTTTCTGTGCCATATCTGTTAATATCGACGAATCAGCTCTGATCATGCTTTTAATCTGATTCTCTATTCTTGCTTTCCATTTTGGTAGCTGCCGTTTATTGCTCTTTGTCTTTGGGATTTTTGGCGTTTTACCCAACTTTTCAGATATTACGTACGCAGTTACATATTGTAGCGGGTTGATGTTATTGAGGTTGAGCACTTCGTCTGCTATTATCAGCTGGATTGCTTGGTTTCCTTGTGTGATCAACAGCTCAGTTTTTCTGTTCATTGATATCTTGGGTAGAGGGGGCCTCTCTGCCATCCTAATGTTTTCCCATTCAGCTCTAGCCTTCTTAATTTCATTAACTAGGTCATTGATCTCAGATGAATTTTGTGATGGTTCTACCTCTTCTTCAATTGGTTCCCCATGACGGCTGTTGGTTTCTTCTAAAACCACACCTGCATCTGCTACACTACTTGTTTGGTTGTTTTGTACATTGAATTCATTTTCAACCCGTTGCTTGATGTTATCTACTTCGATTCCTGTTAGTTTGTTTTGTCTTTCAATATATCTACGTTGGTTGATCAGTGCGTTGTCTGTTAGATTGGGTCTTTCATTTGGGTTTCTTTTCCTCCACATTCTAAATGTATCTTTTGTTACTCCTTCCTTCACTGGGGTCTTCCTTTGCCTTGTAATAACAGAACATGACTACAATGTAATCCTCTCGCGTCCATTTCTGTCTAGTGTTTCTTCTATCTGACTGTGTTGTTACCTGCCCGTTCTGGTGTGGAAGGACCCTGTTGGGAGAGACTCTCAGTTGGTTTGTCCGCCACTGCAGGTTGAGAGGGTAGATCAGTAGCCAATTTTTCGACTTCAGCCTGACCACTCACTGAGGGACGCGCTCCTTATTGACCCGCACGACGAGCGATGCGGTATGAATTCCTTATGTTACTACTACTTATATTGGTGAAGATACTATTTGACCCATAGTTGGGGAGAGGCTAACCCGCGCCAGATCTCAGCTTGGAATTTTTCAGCCCTTGTTATTATTATTATCATTATTATTATCATTATTATTATTATTATTATTATTATTTTACTTTTATTTTTTAAGCAAAAGAGGACGTTTTCTGTGATTCCATAGCCTCGTCTAAACACGAGGGGGGTTGGGAGAATTCGAGACAGTCATGGAAACCTAAGATGCAGTCAAGGGTTTGCATCACTGTCGAGAATTCTGCCAACTGCCCTGAATATTTAGAGTAGTAGTAGTAGTAGTTGTAGTAGTAGTAGTAGTAGTAGTAGTAGTAGTAGTAGTAGTAGTAGTAGTAGTAGTAGTAGTGGTGGTGGTGGTGGTAGGAGGGGGAGGAGGAGGAGGAGTAGGAGGAAGAGTAGGAATAAAGGGGGGAGGAAGAGGAGGAGGAGGAATAGGAGGAGGAGTACGAGGAGGAAGAGGAGGAGTACGAGTAGGAGTAGAAGTAGGAATAGGAGGAGTACAAGGAGGAAAAGGAGTACGAGTTAGAATAGGAGGAGTACGAGTTAAAGTAGGAGAAAGAGGAAGAGGAGGGGGAGTAGGAGGAGGAGAAGGAGTAGGAGTAGGAAGAGGAGTACCTGGAGGAGAAGGAGGAGGAGAACGGGGAGGAGGAGTGGGAGTAGGAGGAGGAGGAGTAAGAGTTAGAGTAGGAGGATGAGGAGAAGGAGAAGGAGGAAGGGGAGTAGGAGTAGGAGGAGGAGGAGGAGGAGTACGAGTTAAAGTAGGAGGAGGAGGAGTACAAGGAGGAGTAGGAGGAGAAGGAGGAGGAGGAAGGGGAGTACGAGGAGTACGAGGAGGAGGAGGAAGAGAAGTACGAGTTGGATTAGGAGGAAGAGGAGGGGTAGCAGTAGGAGGAGGAAGAGGAGGAGGACTAGGAGTAGAAAGAGGAGTACCTGGAGGAGTACGAGTTAGAGTAGGAAGAGGAGGAGAACGAGGAGGAGGAGGAGGAAGAGGAGGAGTAGGAGTTAAAGTAGGAGGAAGAGGAGGAGTAGGAGTAGGAGGAGGAGGAGTAAGAGGAGTAGGAGTAGGAGTATGAGTAGGAGGAGGAGTAGGAGTAGGAGGAGTAGGAGTAGGAGTAGGAGGAGGAGGAGGAGGAGGAGGAGGAGTGGACAGTTGCCACAATAATGATGTTCAGAATTAAGTTCCAAAATCAAGCAACCGTAGCCAGCCACAAACCGCTGACGAAATAGGCAATGATTGTGGTCGCAGTTAGGGAACTAACACTAGTGTCAAATCAAGTTCTACTGGTGTTCCCCAAGGGAACAAGTGTGACCGCAACCAATGATGGCCAATGATGTCTGCTGTAAGCTTGAATGGCGACATGGTGTGTGATCGTTTTAATATGCCAGAAGCTCCGTGATCAAAGAAATTGCAAACGTTTTCAGGCCTTCTTCGTTTTTTAGTGAGTTTTACAAAATATATGAGGCAGCGAGGCGTGCATTAAGAAGGAAAACATTACCTGAAAGCTAACCCTTGTAAATAAGTGTTTTGTCACTCGCTCTATTTCTCATAGCTTTATGCATGGTGTTCTTCATATAGATTTTCCCTTCTTTTCCTTCCTCGGCTTCTCTCGAGGCTTCCTTCCCTTAAATTTCTCACGTTTCGTCGCCTCTTCTCTCGAGCTCTTTTTTACTCTTTAATCTTTTAATTTCCCCGGTTGCTCGTCACTAATATGATTTCCCGCCAGAAAAACGCGGGTTGCCAAATGCAACGCGGCCACGCGATTTCCCACCTAGGAAAATTGCACGAACACTCCCGTCCCCAGGGGGCTATCTTGCCTCCCCACCTCTACCCCGGCAGTCTCTAGGGGCGGGCGGGCGGGCGTACGCTGACGTTATAACCGGATAGATTTCCAAAACAATCTTACCCATGGTGCTCCGCTGGCGCGCTTCGCGCGCCTGAGCCACGCTATCATAATTATCACTTTGTCGGGTATTGTGGCGCATTTTGCGGGCTAAAATGGAGAGCGTGGCAGGCTAAAATATATTTTAGCCCACTGAAATAAACCAATGAATTGTACAATTAATTTCAACACTTACAAAAAAGCTTTATGGAACTTTCCTTTCATCGACAAGATTTTGTAATTTCAAGGCAGCTTCACTTGATGATGTATTTTCATTGAGGGAAAATAAAAGCCGTTCAACTTGTTAATACTTACGTTATTGTTCAGACTGTTTTGTTGTCTTTTTTTAAGTTTTAGTTTCTCAATGCCCTCCAAAGTGATATTAATATTAATATACACTTAATGTAGGGTCCAGAGGGAAACAGTTAGTTTTGTTTTCCCGAGAGACCATCGTCTCGGGAAACATCAGGACTCGAGGGAAAACAAAACTAACTAGCTTCCCGAGGGGCCAGACATTAAGTGCTTTGTTATATACTTAGACTTTTCCTGCAAAAATCGCAGCAAAACATCCGGAGCGGGCAACAACTGCGGAATTGTATCCGGGTCGGGATGCATTTCCATTTGACCAGGGGCACGTGATCAAGAATGAACTAATCACAGTGCTTGTTTTGTTGAGTGAAAATCTTGGTAAATAACAATACAGTTTAGGTTCTCGGGCATAAATGTGTTTTGTGCTCTCCTTAGAGCTCATTGTAACCCTCGCGTCGCCTCCCCCTCCCCTCCCCCTGAATCAATTAATTAGCCAATATCAAAAATACCATAATACTCTGTTTGTCTCTCCAAAACTCTTGAGGGACAAGATCCAAAATCAAAGATACCAATTATACTCTTTGTTTGTCCCTCCAAAATTTTGCGTAAGCATTGTTTCCAGTTTCTCGTGGGACCATTCTCACTCCTAAGAGAAAATAAAAACAATGCTTATGCCAAATTTTGAAGGGACAAACAAAGAGTATTATGACATTTTTTAAATTGGTTAATTAATCGCAGAAAGGTTAACTCAATACTCACAAGGTTACCACATTCTTGAACTTTTTGAAAAATCCTGGGGAAAGCTTCACCTCGCTTCCCTTTAGACTCCTACAAAAGTAAACTAATTAGAAGATGTGAATACGGTTCTGATGGTTGTCTGATCTTCATACTCGCAGAAAGATATACACCGTGTAGATTCTTAAAGAGTTACTATGATCAAAAAATCATTTCCTTTTTTTCTTCAGATTTTGAAAGCGTGTTCGCTTAACACCTAACTGGCAAAATTTTGACCTTTGAGTTTTATCCAAAGGCTGTTTATTTTGAGTGTAAGTTTTGGATTTCATGGTCCGCCATGACTCACGTTCAAAACTGGCCGATTGGACCTCAGAGGGTTGGATCTAGAAAAAATGGCGTCATTTACTCACTAGCTTAAAATTTCAGCGTGTAAACCCAATTTATTATATATGCAAAACACGGGTTGAAACGTCTGAAAGCCCGAAACTCCCGTGCTGCATATTAATTAGGCCGCGTACACACGCATTGCATTCTTAAACTAGTGAGTGTTTGACGTCATTTTCTCCTCGACCCAGCTCTCTCAAGATTTTAAAGTTAGTAATGGCGGACCAATAAATAGGAAAATTTCAGCTAAAATAAACAGGTGTCTTTTTAAAATCAGAACTTAAAACTTGGGTGAGTTAGTGTTTAGTTAACATAGTTTTGAAATCCAAAGGAAAAACAAATTTTTTTTTTGGTCGTAGTACCACTTTAAATACCGTTTGTTTTTCGGCCATTTTAACTTGATCAAATACACTGCGGGTGATAACCATAGTATAACGCAAGTGTTATTGAAATCGAAAAAGAAAATTGGGGGTAACCACGCATTTTTCAAAGATAAATCATGAACAATATTTGTAAAAAGCTTACTGAATACAAAGCCATGTATGGCGTTCTTTCTCAAATTGAAGCTTAATCATCTCTGAAAAATTTATGGTTGCCCCCAATGTTCTTTTTCGATACCAATAGTACTTACTAAGATCTACTTTCTCCGGATAGTTTTAAACCGCGCAAAAATATCCCAGTATTAGTAAGCATCACCCATAGCAAATCCGTGTATCTCGAGATGCGCAGAACGTATGCGCAATAACAATAGCAGGCACCGTCCTTAATCTATTTTACTAGTCTCTCTCAAAGGTTTACATACACAAATTTCAAAACTTTGTTCAAGCTTCACTTCTGAAGATGTATTTTATATCATACGAAACGTCAAGTTAAAATATATAAAAATTAGTTAATCACAACAACAACGTGAAATCACCAAACTTGAGGTTTTAACGAAAACGTGAGCGTTCAAATGTGAATCTTTCATTACGTATTTTAACTCTAAAACCGCTCGTATAAATTTAGTTTTAAAATAATTCGCCCACGTTGTACGGAGGAGCAAAGAGATGAAATAACCGCGAAAGACTGCGGGATTGTGTAAAGCTTTATTTTGAGGTGACGTTTTCGTCGCCGTAGTAAATCTTAAAGTCCTTCAGTAGAGAGATTTAAGATCACGTTTACGTGAAAAGCAAACAGCAAAACTAGTGACCACGTGATCAAAAGCATTTCAAGGTATAAAGTCAAACGAGGAAAAATTAAGTTTCATGTTAGTGCCCCAATAGTTCGTAACTTCAGTCAATTTTCTTCACTATGAACTTACGTCGACTCTCTGTTGACTCACAAACAACGTCATCGAGACTCGCAAAATTTGACAGGTAAGAATTTTCATTTTATAAAGTGTGTTCTTTTACAAACAATGTTTAAAAAAACTCCGATTTTTTTCCGCGGTTTTTGTTTTTTTTTTTTTAAATAAATAATCGAGTTGCCGAGGGTCACGTAAAGCTAGAGTCACAAGCGTTACTCCATTTTACGTGAAACGTGAAAAGGGCAAGTTATGCTAAATCTTTCTATTGTTTGGAGGGAGCCAGGAAGAGGAAGTACCATAGCTTTATCTTGATGGAGCAAAATGTCCCAAGAATTTTAACCTCCATCGATATTAATTAGTTGTCATTTTCCGGTTAATTTAGTTATTCGGGTTAAATTTGCAGTTTTCAGCCCAACATTCACAGAAAGCTTTTCTTAACAATAGTTGCATGCATCTCTCAAACAAGCTAGCTGTCATAATTTAAGAAAAACTGAGGATTGTGAACGAAATTAAAATCTCGAGGAAGCCTTTATGATTAAGAAGTCAAAACAATCTTCGACCAAATCTAAGACAACAGACTACTCACAGTTCCTTGACCTGGTATGCTTCTGTCCCGCTAACTGGAAAAGTACGTTGGAGCTTGTCCATAGTTATAGGAAGTTTCTTGTTGTTTGCGCTACATTCAAAGCGTTTCCCTGTACTTCCTATTTTTTTGCAGTTCAACGGTTTCCCCCAACTTGAAAAATTAACCCAACAAAACAGAATCAAAAAGAATAAAAAATGGTCGGAAACCTTCCCCATTTCGGCTTTAAAACCCGAGCTTTAGCGATGACTTTTCGCGCTTTTGTGACGTGAAAATGTAATGCGTTTCGTAATCACAAGAATTCACACTTCGAATTCATACGTATGTTTGCTCTTTTCCTTTATTACATGTATATCTGTCAGCTAGTACGCGCGCTATAATTGGCTAAATTAGCGACCGTAATCTACACTATGGCCAGCGGTACGGCCCGCTACATTTGAATAGCGAGCTTACGCAACAGGACGGCTGGAAGACTCAGGACGGCAGAATGACGAAAAAATGTCGCGTAAGATCGGGAATGCATAGTCTCGCGCGACATTTTTTCGCCATTCTGCCGTCCTGAGTCTTCCAGCCGTCCTGTTGCGTAAGCTCGCTAATGTCGATAAAACGAAAAACCTTAATGACCACAACCAGGTTTTCTGAGCCCGCGAGACTGAGCACCCCCAGCAAACCATTGTTTTAACGAAAACCGCTGGCCAGCAACCTGGTTCTAGTCATTGCTGTCTAAGGTCTTCCCGATAAAACACTCTCTAGCAAGTTTTTCATGTCGTTTCTGTTACATAAACTTCTAAACTTGAAGGAGAGCATGCGTGGACACGATGTGCGGTGGCACGTTTTTTGAGTGACCGAACCTTCGCCCCCAAATCTTGCAAACATTTGTGAAGAAATCATAATCCTTTACGACAAAAACTTAATATACAAGACAACAACTCGTGACACGGACAGGAAAAAAAACACAAAAGGGGAGAAAGAGGCTCGGCTGAGGAGGAGATGGAAACTCCAAAACGATCAAATACGGCGACATCGCTGGGATAAGATGAAGACATATCTCCGGCGACACACCAGCCAACAAACGAACAGCACAAACCAGAACCATCCCTATTTGAACTCCACGAGAGGCTGGTAGACATCCAGATAAAACGTAAATGACATTCTACGTGAGAATAAAGAGATGCGTAGAGAGATGGAAGAGCTGAAATCAACGTTTTAGTCGACAGACGAACGAAATATCCACTCTCAAAAGGCACTTTCAAAAAATAAACAGTCAGTACCAAGAAGTGGAAAAACAACTTCACGCAGCCAAAATATTATATATTTAGTTATGTATCTGTATGGGTTATGTATCTTAGGTCGTGTTCTATTGGGATCAACCGTTTCAACTGCAAACGGTTTAGGTTGAAGTGGTTGAGGTTTCCTGATAGAACACTTTTCCACCGTTTTCGGTTGAAACGCGGTAACTCCTGGGAATAGTTATTACCAGACGTCTCAGCGTTGACAAGTCGAGGGAAAGCAACACGTCAGGAGCCCGCGGCAGACTTTAAATGGCCCACGTAAACGACAGCGGTCGCTGCCAATGCTTTTTCAACCGTTTCAACCTAGTTTGATGCCGGTTGAAAAAGTTGATCAACCAAATCAACCGAAAATGTTTTTTTCCGAATAAAACACTAAAAGACCCAACCAACTAAAAACGGTTGATCCCAATACAACACGACCTTAGTTATAAATGTAATGTCTCGAAGACATTGGCTCTTGTAGTTATTCTGAAATTCGAGATGAAATAAAGTATATGCATGGATGTATGTTACCTTCAGCAGGGCGCGTGCGTGCACTTTGTAATCTGCGACTCCAGTGCTTACCATATGACAGATAAAATGACTTTTCTCTAGAATATATAAGCCATTGAAATCTTACGCTAAATTGCAATGACAAGGGCGGTCTGGAGCTGTGAGTAGGCGTGGAATTTATCTCATATGGTTTAGGGGCCGACATATCCCTCCCTCAATGCCGTACCGGGAGGCGAGGTCGGTGGAAGAAAGCAGCGAAGGGCCAACTGCGTCCAAAAGCGATCGCACGGGCCGAAATCACGGAATGACTCGTTTGGTACTGCTATTTTCTATCGAGTTAAAACATTCCGTGAGCGCATGGGTATATGTTTCGACATCTAGCCTACCAAAAAAATCAAGATGCTCGTTTTTACAAGAAACTGAGATTTCAGTTGATTCTACAGGCATAAGCGTAGTAACGTAAGAATCGCGCGTGCACGTCTTGAATTTTCGAGACAGATGTGAGAGATGGTTTAATGCAGACAAGGACGCCTAAAATGCCCTGTTGTAAACATGGCGGTTCACGAGTGAAATTGTCTCTCTGGCCTTTCTGTAGACGAGTTCCAGGACCTACTGACACAATTTGGGCAAGTTTTGAAAGTTAAAAAGTTCAGTATAGTTTGAAAGCGGGAGCTTGCTAAGCATGAAAGAAGTCGAAAGCCGAGTGGACTCTGGCTTCTTGAGTGCTTAGCAAACCTCCCGCGTGCAAATAGCACACGCTGAACCGTTTTCTATTTGTTTTATAACATAACCAAACATCTTGTGCTTGTGACAGTTTGTGACATCTTTTGTCTTCTTTGAATGTTCTCGCTCATTAATTAACTCTTCAAGCTGGCTTTATCGCTTTGCCGCTGGTCAGGGTCAAAACATGACATTTCTAAGTCTCTTTTTTTTCATAAAGCTGCAAAGAAATCTCAGCATTTTCGGCGGTAGACTGGACGGTCATTAATGCAGTTTGAGGAAAAAAATATTCATTATAACCATTCACTCTTAGGCAAATAGTGAATGGGTAATTGGCCAATCAGAGCGCGCGCTTTACTTTTGTTATATTAGCTAATGTATTACCTGTTCCCAAATTATTTCCGTTGAGTGACTGAAATCAGTTAAGGCCTATATCAATGACAAAATCTCACTTTGAGGGGTTTTGAGAGGCTTGTCGGAAAACAACACTGAAATATTCTAGTCGTAAAAAAGGTTGATGTTATTCATCGTGGTGAAGTACAAGTACAACAAGTATCCTCCTTTTTGAAGTCATTACTGATAACCTAGGCCTTTGTTTGCCAACAAACAGGAACATAATAAAACCATGGCACAATATCAACAATATACCAACAATATTGCTTTAGTCTAACTGACTGGATAAAGACGCGAATTTCGCTAAAGTGTATTCTTTCGATTTTAGAAACTGCTTTTGACTGTGCTTCCCACAAAGTTGTTTGTAAAAGTCATATGGCATCACTTGTAGTCGATGATGTGACTACTTAGTTTGTTGTTTTCCATATGGCAATGTTTTGGGCCCACTCTAACGAATTAGCAATAAACGCTTTTGGCGCTGTTTTGTAATTACATCTCCTTTTTTCAATAACTGCTTATATCTTATCCAAGCAATTTCGTTGTAAACGTGCACGTTCGTTTGCAGGTACTTACCTTTTTCAGTAAATGTTTATTCAATTTCGATTCAATGGTGTTGCTCGGGGAATCAAACCCGAGCCACTCCGAGTGGTGAGTAGCAGGTGCTCTCAGCACTGCAAAAATCCTGTTTCTGTGATGTCTGTTGGGTTGCCTGTGGCTGCTCGTAAAGAACTCGCGGAAAAAGAGGAACAAAACAAATTAAACCATCGATGTGCTGTTTAAATGCGAACAATAGAGTGTTATGGTCCCCTACTTTACCTCCAGACTGATTTTACTCCAGTCGAATTGGGAAACAAAACAACTGTCTCAATGTGACTTTAAGAGCATCTCTCACTTCTTTGATCGTCCAACAGTAAAGAAATGGATTTAACGATGAGTTGAAATAAACTAGAGTCAGAGTTATTGTTTCTGCAAAGAAGAAGGAAGAAATTTCTCCTCTTCTTAGTTCTCGATACTTCAAAGGCGTCACGGCAATGTGTGGCAAATAGCAAAATATTAATGCCAATTGCACCAACATTGCACTAGTAACCGTCTTTTGGTATCGCTTTACGAAAACTGGACTGGTTGCTGGAATTGCGTGAACTTGATTTTGAAGGATTCGCAACCGAATAAAAATCCTCGAGTAGCTGTAAATGATCATTAAAAGACATCCTGAAGAAACAGTTATCATCGAAATCAGCCTTGCAGTGTCATTCCAAAGAATTGCTAAGGCGCCTGCTAATGCAGTAGCCCAGATCACGATCACCGCTACATAAACTCGTTTAATAGTTACAACCACTCTGTACCTGAGTCCTAGCAAGAGAGCCAGAAGCCTATCTAGACTAATGGCGGCTGTTGTGGCCAAAGACACTCCACAAAGAATATTGCTCGTTGTACGAGTTACAGCAAAGACGTAGCGACACGTCTGTCGTAGTTCGAGCAGCAAAGACACCCAGAAAGCGACCAGGGATGGTTGTGAGACGACACCCACTAGTAGATCAGTTGTCGCCAGATTACGAAGAAGGAGTTTGGACGGAAGATGAAGTGAGGTGTGCTTGTGAAGAGAAATTAGGATCAGAGTATTTCCAGTGATGGCAGTCATGGCGAGAACAATATTGAAAGCTAAAATACATATCAACTTGCTGTGTTGGGAACCACCAGCTAATTTTGCTGAGCAGATCAGCAGATCGTCGAATTCTCGGGATTGTTCGGTATTATTTTTCTCCAACATTTCGCTAAAGTACGATGGCCTTGTCTTGCAAACTGGGTCACCTTGCAGCCCTTTTAACGGCTTTGGAACTGTCTTAGTAGGGTAAGTTAGGATACAAACTGCTGACACGCACAAAGGTGATTAAGCCCGGAAAAAATCAACGAAATGAGTGACATTTGATGTGACGCCTTAAAAATTTACACACCGCAACATAAATAAAAGACAGTGTAAACAAGGACAATGGCAACCTAAAAAAAACGTCACTACAAATTATAACTTGGCGCTATCGCAAGTATTTCTCGATTATTCCGTCTTGTTCATGATCACTTTGTACAAACGGGCGAACTGTCCTGTAACTGGATGGGTACGAACGGGTATATATTTTTAAGTTAAAGTAAAAATAGAAAATGAATTGCTCGTTGTTGGAAGCTCGCGTTGTCGTCAAAACCCGACATTTGGTGATTTCACGTTGGTGTTTTGTGGAGTCAGTACAGCAAAGAAATGCACATGATGAGCGTGCCGCACGACCAACACAATTATTTTTCCTTTTTTAACCAATAATAACTATGCCTTCTTTGTGTGGTTGTCGTTGCCATCGTTCTCAGTTGCTTAATTAAACTTCCCAATTAAATTAAATGCTGCTCGTCCCACGCATGCGCAGATAGGCCTCTGACAGGTGCTAAGAAGACTTTTCAAGTAAAAAAAAAAACAACCCTTGTGCTATTTGCTTCATTCATAAAACGTATAGTGCATCCATAAGGTCATTTTTAAAGAAAATGCATGTTTAGATGTCTTTCACTGATTCACTTTACGCTTAAAAGTTATTTATTTAACGTTCAAAAAATCTCTTTGCAAACACTTTTCCCGTTTATTTATATTCACGTCTCGTTCAAAGGAGTGTGTGTGTGCAGCTGAGAATTTTGATGCCTTTTGATAGCTCAACCAGGAGACAAGTCTTTAAGTACACAGCAAATACACATCTGAGGTTGTATGGACTGTGCACCACCGCCTAATACAAAAATCCAAAAGGCTACCAATTGGGGAAGACTGCTAGCCCCCAACCTTTGGGGGCTAGAGATGATTACAAACTTTCGAACATATATGAGCCTTTCATAAAAATTGAAACTTTGAGATTTGACATGAATACATTAAAACTGTCAAATCTTATATATGCTAGAAACAAAAACCTCTAAGAATGGCCTGGGGCACATGAACTGTGCTTTTCATACCAACAAAAAAATATTACACTATTTTCACTGTCACTTATAACGTTTAGTTCCGCATAACGTAAATCTGCATTTCTTCGAAGAAAACGTTAGTGAAGTCACAACATGAAAACATGAAATTAATTTTATTTAAATTTACGCTAACATTGTCAATAGCTTTTCTCGCTCTCCGATTTGCTACATACAACAGTCACTAAGATTTCATTAATTAAAGAGTTGACAGTTGCACAGAGAGAGGCTCCACCACACACACAAACAACAACGAGACCAGATGCTCTATTCTGCGTTCTGTGGTGTCTCGTGGGTTGTCTGCGGCTGCTCATGAAGAGTACATAGCGAAATTGGCGCGGGAAAATAGCGGGAAAAAAGGAGTTAATTAAATCGTTGAAGCGCAATTTCAATGGGAATAAAATAGTGTTTCTGTCCCCCACTTCATTTGTAGACTAATATTACTCACGTTGAATTGGGAAACAAAACAGCTGTCTCACTGTCATTTTAACAGCACCTCTCACTTCTTTGATCTTCCAACAGTAAAGAAATGGATTTAACGATGAGTTGAAATAAACTAGAGTCACAGTTATTGCTTCTGCAAAGAAGAAGGAAGAAATTTCTCCTCTTCTTAGTTCTCGATATTTTAAAGGCGTCACGGCAATGTGTGGCAAATAGCAAAACATTAATGCCACTTGCACCAACATTGCACTAGTAACTGTCTTTTGGTATCGATTTACGAAAACTGGACTGGTTGCTGGAATCGCGTGAACTTGATTTTGAAGGATTCGCAACCGAATAAAAATCCTCGAGTAGCAGTAAATGATTATTAAAAGACATCCCGAAGAAACAGTTATCATCGAAATCAACCTTGTAGTGTCATTCCAAAGACTTGGTAAGACGCTTGCTAATGCAGTAGCCCAGATCACGATAAGCGCTACATAAACTCGCTTAATAGTTACAAATCTTCTGTACCTGAGTCCTAGCGAGAGAGCCAGATGCCTATCTACACTAATGGCGGCTGTTGTGGCCAAAGACACTCCACAAAGAATATTGCTCGTTGTACGAGTTACAGCAAAGATGTAGCGACACGTCTGTCGTAGTTCGAGCAGCAAAGACACCCAGAAAGCGACCTGGGATGGTTGTGAGACGACACCCACTAGTAGATCAGTTGTCGCCAGATTACGAAGAAGGAGTTTAGACGGAAGATGAAGCGAGGTGTGCTTATGAAGTGAAATAAGGATCAGAGTATTTCCAGTGATGGCAGTCATGGCGAGAACACTATTGAAAGCTAAAAGATATATCAACTTGCTGTGTTGGGAACCACCAGCTAATTTTGCTGAGCAGATCAGCAGATCGTCGAATTCTCGAGAATGTCTCGTAATATTTTTCTCCAACATTTCGTTAAAGTACGGTGGTCTTGTCTTGCAAACTGGGTCACCTTGCAGCCTTTTTAACGGTTTTGGAACTGTCTTAAGCTTAGTAGGGTAATTTAGGATGCAAACTGCTGACACGCACAAAGGTGATTAAGCCCTGACAAAATCAACGAGTTGAGTGACATTTGATGTGACGCCTTAAAAATTTACACACTGCAACAGAAATAAAAGGCACTTTAAACAAGGACAATGGCAACCTCAACAAAAACGTCACTACAAAATATAGCGATATTTCTTGTTTACAAACATTGACGTCACATTTCTTTTGATATTCAAATTTGCCAACCACGGAACAAAAGAAGTCATTGTTCCAACAGCCAATTAGGATCTGGTTGGCATATTAATAACAATAGATGACGTCACGAGAAACATCGCTATAACTCAGCGCTATTGCAAGTATTTCTTGATTATTCCGTCTTGTTCCGATGATCACTTTGTACAAACGGGCGAACTGTCCTGTAACTGGATGGGTACGAACGGGAATTCTGACGTTAAAGTGAAAATAGAAAATGAATTATTTTCTTCGTTGTTACAAGTTCATGTTGTCATCAAAACCCAACATTTGGTGATTTCACGTTGGTATTTTCACGTTGGTGTTTTGTGGAGTACGGTAAAGAAATGCACATGATGAGCGTGACGCATGAGCAACACAATTATTTTTCGTTTTTTGACCAATAATATGCCTTCTTTGTGTGGTTGTCGTTGCCATCTTTCTCAGTTGCTTAATTAAACTTCCCAATTAAATTAAATGCTGCTCGTCCCACGCATGCGCAGATAGGCCTCTGACAGGTGCTAAGAAGACTTTTCAAGTAAAAAAAAAACAACCCTTGTGCTATTTGCTTCATTCATAAAACGTATAGTGCATCCATAAGGTCATTTTTAAAGAAAATGCATGTTTGGATGTCTTTCATTGATTCACTTTATGCTTAAAAGTTATTAATCTAACGTTCAAAAAATCTCTTTGCAAACACTTTTCCTGTTTATTAATATTTACGTCTCAAACACAGGAGTGTGTGTGCAGCTAAGAATTTTGATGCCTTTTGATAGCTCAACCAGGAGGCAAGTCTCTAAGTACACAGCAAATACATCTCAGGCTATATGGACTGTGCACCGCCTTATACAAAAACCCAAAAGGCCACCACGTGGGAAACACTGCTAGCCCCCAACCTTTGGGGGCTAGAGATGATTACAAACTTTCGAACATGAATTAGCCTTTTATAAAAGTTGAAAGTTCGAGATCTGACATGATACATTCAAACCACGCACACACTGTCAAACCTTATTTATGCTAGAAACAAAAGACTCTATGAATGGCCTGGGGCACATATGCGTTTCATACCAACATGAAAATATTTACACTATTTGTCACTGCCACTTTATACAACGTTTAGTTCCGCCCAACATAAATCTACAACCCGGTTTCCAAATAGTCGCCCATGTCGCTGGAATTGTCTCTGTCGCTTGAAAAGAGCTTTCCGAGGTGAAAAAACGACAGACGCGATTGAAGCGATTCTTAAATCGTCTGTATCGGATCAAACGGCAAACAAGACTGGCACTAGAAATATTTGTGCCGCCTAAATCAAAATGAAAATGGCGGCAGTCAATCGAAGAAGAAGACTTTTGGCTTGCTATTTGCTTCTCCGTGATGTTTTGCGAAAAAGAAGAGAGAGAGAGTATCGAAGAAAGCATCGGTTTTGAGTTCGGCCGATATTCCACGAGAGAACGTCTTGGAATCTTCCATACACTCGTTCAAGAGATGAAAGACGACAATAGCCTGAACATTTGAATATTTACCGAACTAAATTTGCACCTGTCCATATCTATACATTGTAGAAACAGTAACTAGAATTATTGGAAAAATAATCTTGTGTATAGTATACATGTATCTTTATAAAAAATAGTATATCTTGGTATCTCAGTATGTTTATGCTGTCATATATTTCAATCTCTGTCAACAATGTTCATACATGTAGAAACAGTAACAATAGAGGGTAAAAAATGATGATTTGTATGGACTATATAATGATTGTAGGTTTGGGGTGTAATCAGAACTACCAGGATGATATCGATGTCCATACTTGGTTGATATGCATTGGGTTGACTG
The DNA here is from genome assembly GCF_036669935.1 of Montipora foliosa. NCBI lineage: Eukaryota > Metazoa > Cnidaria > Anthozoa > Scleractinia > Acroporidae > Montipora > Montipora foliosa. The sequence continues at coordinate 8,345,006 of NC_090882.1, forward strand.
GAGCAGGAAACTGTTGTGCTGGTGCAAATTCAGCTTGGAACATTATCTGTTCCAGTTGAATCCTCACAAACTCAAGTCTTTTTGCAACGCTCCTTGCAAAAAGCATTTCTTCGTCATCTTCATCAACAGATGGAGTCTTTTCTGATGGCTCTTGCAAGAGTTTTTCTGCAATTTGAATCATTGCCAGATCAAAGTCTTCTTTTGTGCTTCCTTTTCGGCGATTAGCTGCTGCCCATGGACGCTTTGTTGTGTTCAATGCAGATGCCGTTGGTTTCTTTGGGTTTACCACCACTGCCAATTCGTTTGTACTAGTAGACGATTGATTTGAAGTTGGCCTTGACTCAGAAGACGCAGGCGAATCGATTGAGTCTTGCTCTGTATCGTCGATTTTGTCATGGCTTTGGGTCGAGCTTGAGCTGTTGTTCATTTGATCGTCTTCTTGGAGTTCCGAAGCTTCTTCCTCATCGCTCTCATGATTTGACCAGTTAGACGCACTTTTCTTTGTGGCTTATGTGTTGATCGAGCCATTGTCGGTTTGCAAACTCCCCAGTCTTTGGGACAGCGTCCCTTCCTGAACCAGAAGGAACGCTTTTCACTTTCTTCAGATGGCGTGTATAACTAGTGCGAGTGTTCTTATACTTATTGTCGGCTTCCTCTGCAATAAGACCGAATTTCTGGCCCATCGTTTTCTCTGGTTCTTCTGTTCTTATAATCCTTCGAAAATTTGTTATAGACATTCATTTCGCTGTATTTCTTCCATAAATGTAGAGGTGTTATTCGAGTTGCTTGCCGAAGCACGTGTAAACAGTCAGGTGCATCCTGGGATATGTCCCAACGCTTCTGTCGCTTCTATCCTTTGAACCCGGTTTCCATTAAAAATATGCGATCGCTTGAGAGTCTTTTCCGGTCGTCTCTGTTGCAAGGATAGAATTGGAGTCTATCTCGGACGACTGGTCGTTTCTGTCGCGAGGAGCATCCCGGGATCGTCCCGGGTGATCCTGATTTGTAGACTAATATAATTTACTCACGTTGAATTGGGAAACAAAACAGCTGTCTCAATGTGTCTTTAACAGCATCTCTCACTTCTTTGATCTTCCAACAGTAAAGAAATGGATTTAACGATGAGTTTAAATAAACTAAAGTTAAAGTTATTGTATGTACAAAGAAAAAGGAAGAAATTTCTCCTCTTCTTAGTTCTCGATATCTTAAAGGCGTCACAGCAATGTATGGCAAATAGCAAAATATTAATGCCACTTGCACCAACATTGCAGTAGTAACTGTCTTTTGGTATCGCCTTACGAAAACTGTACTGGTTGCTGGAATCGCGTGAACTTGATTTTGAAGGATTTGCAACCGAATAAAAATCCTCGAGTAGCAGTAAATGATTATTAAAAGACATCCCGAAGAAAATGTTATCATCGAAATCAACCTTGTAGTGTCATTCCAAAGAATTGGTAAAACGCCTGCTAATGCAGTGGCCCAGATCACGATAAGCGCTACATAAACTCGCTTAATAGTTACAAACCCTCTGTACCTGAGTCCTAGCGAGAGAGCCAGATGCCTATCTACACTAATGGCGGCTGTTGTGGCCAAAGACACTCCACAAAGAATATTGCCCGTTGTACGATTTACAGCAAGGATGTAGCGACACACCCGTCGTAGTTCGAGCAGCAAAGACACCCAGAAAGCGACCAGGGATGGTTGTGAGACGAAACCCACTAATAAATCAGTTGTCACCAGATTACGAAGAAGGAGTTTGGACGGAAGGTGAAGCGAGATGTCCTTGTGAAGAGAGATAAGAATCAGAGTATTTCCAGTGATGGCAGTCATGGCGAGAACAATATTGAAAGCTACAATATATATCAACTTGCTGTGTTGGGAACCACCAGCTAATTTTGCTGAGCACATCAGCATATCGTCGAATTCTCGGGAATGTCCGGTAATATTTTCCTCAAACATTTCGCTGAAGTAAGATGGCCTTGTCTTGCAAACTGGATCACCTTGCAGCCCTTTTAACGGCTTTGGAACTGTCTTAGTAGGATAATTTAGGACGCAAACTGCTGACACGCACAAAGGTTATTAAGCCCAGAAAAAAAACAACAAGTTGAGTGACATTTGATGTGACACCGTAAAAATTTACATGCTGCAACAAAAATAAAAGGCACTTTAAACAAGGACAATGGCAACCTAAAAAATAACGTCACTACAAAAGATAACTTAGCGCTATCGCAAGTATTTCTCGATTATTCCGTCTTGTTCAAGATCACTTTGTACAAACGGGCGAACTGTCCTGTAACTGGATGGGTACGAACGGGTATATATTTCTAAGTTAAAGTAAAAATACAAAATGAATTGTTCGTTGTTGGAAGCTCGCGTTGTCGTCAAAACCCAACATTCGGTGATTTCACGTTGGTGTTTTGTGGAGTACGGTAAAGAAATGCACATGATGAGCAACACAATTATTTTTTCTTGTTTAACCAATAATATGCCTTCTTTGTGTCGTTGTCGTTGCCATCGTTCTTGCTTAATTAAACTTTCCAATTAAATGCTGCTCGTGCCACGCATGCGCAGATAGGCCTCTGACAGGTGCTAAGAAGACTTTTCAAGTAAAAAAAAAAACAACGCTTCTGCTATTTGCTTCATTCATAAAACGTATAGTGCATCCATAAGGTTATTTTTGAAGAAAATGCATGTTTAGATGTCTTTCATTGATTCATTTAATGCTTAAAAGTTATTAATTTAACGTTCAAAAAATATCTTTGCAAACACTTTTCCTGTTTATTTATATTTACGTCTCATTCACAGGAGTGTGTAAGCAGCTGAGAGTTTTCATACCTATTGAAAGCTCAAACAGGAGACAAGTCCTTAAGTACACAGCAAATACACATCTGAGGTTATGTGAAGTGTGCACCGCTTAATACAAAAACCCAAAAAGCCACCACGTGGGAAACACTGCTAGCCCCCAAACTTTGGGGGCTAGAGATGATTACAAACTTTCGAACATGAATGAGCCTTTTTTAAAAGTTAAAAGTTCGAGAGCTGACATGATACATTTAAACCACGCACACACTGTCCAACCTTATTTATGCTAGAAACAAAAGACTCTATGAACGGCCTGGGGCACAGGTGCGTTTCATACCAACATGAAAATCATGTTTACACTATTTGTCACTGCCACTTATAACGTTTAGTTCTGCCTAACGTAAATCTACAGCCCGGTTTCCAAATAGTTGTCCCTGTCGCTAGAATCGTCTCTGTCGCTTGAAAAGAGCTTCCCGAGGTGAAAAAACGACAGACGCGATTGAAGCGATTCTTAAATCGTCTGTATCAGATCAAATGGCAAACAAGACTGGCACTAGGAATTTTTTTGCCGCCTAAATCAAAATCAAAATGGCGGCAGTCAATCGAAGAAGAAGACTTTTGGCTTGCTATTTGCTTCTCCGTAACGTTTTGCGAAGAAGAAGAAAAGAGAGAGATTATCGAAGAAAGCATCGGTTTTGGGTTCGGCCGATATTCCAGAGGAGAGAACGTCTTGGAATCTAGCTTCCATACACTCGTTCAAGAGATGAAAGACGACAATAGCCTGAACATTTGAATATTTACAGAACTAAATTTGCACCTGTCCATATCTATACATTGTAGAAACAGTAACTAGAATTACTGGAAAAATAATCTTGTGTATAGTATACATGAGTCTTTATAAAAAATAGTATATCTTGGTATCTCAGTCTGTTTATGCTGTCATATATTTCAATCTCTGTCAACAATGTTCATACATGTAGAAACAGTAACAATAGAGGGTAAAAAATGATGATTTGTATGGACTATATAGTGATTGTAGGTTTGGGGTGTAATCAGAACTACCAGGATGATATCGATGTCCATACTGTGGTTGATAGTCTGTGTGATTAAAGCCCATATGCATTGGGTTGACTGGAGCAGGAAACTGTTGTGCTGGTGCAAATTATCTGTTCTAGTTGAATCCTCACGAACTCCTTTGCTCTTTCTGGGAGTTTTTAAAGTCTTTTTGCAACGCTCCTTGCAAAAAGCATTTCTTCGTCATCTTCATCAACAGATGGAGTCTTCTCTGATGGCTCTTGCAAGAGTTTTTCTGCAATTTGAATCATTGCCAGATCAACGTCTTCTTTTGTGCTTCCTTTTCGGCGATTAGCTGCTGCCCATGGACGCTTTGTTGTGTTCAATGCAGATGCCGTTGGTTTCTTTGGGTTTACCACCACTGCCACTTCGTTTGTACTAGTAGACGATAGATTTGAAGTTGGCCTGGACTCAGAAGACGCAGGCGAATCGGTTGAGTCTTGCTCTGTATCGTTGATATTGTCATGGCTTTGCGTCGAGCTTGACCTGTTGTTCATTTGATCGTCTTCTTGGAGTTCCGAAGCTTCTTCCTCATCGCTCTCATGATTTGACCAGTTAGACGCACTTTTTCTGTGGCTTATGTGTTGATGGAGCCATTGTCGGTTTGCAAACTCCCCAGTTTTTGGGACAGCGTCCCTTCCTGAACCAGAAGGAACGCTTTTCACTTTCTTCAGATAGCGTGTATAACTAGTGCGAGTGTTCTTATACTTATTGTCGGCTTCCTCTGCAGTAAGACCGAATTTCTGGCCAATCGTTTTCTCTGGTTCTTCTGTACTTATAATCCTTCGAAAATTTGTTATAGACATTCATATCGCTGTACTTCTTCCATAAATGTAGAGGTGTTATTCGAGTTGCTTGCCGAAGCACGCGTAAACAATCTGGTGCATCCTGGGATATGTCCCAACGCTTCTGTCGCTCATGAGGAGCTTAAGCTGACTCAGGAATTCTCGGCTGGACGTCTCCTGACGGTGTAGATATCCATCAACAAAGGCTAAAAACATAACACAAAAGCTGTTTCGTATTCAGAAAAGTGTTAAAGCATTCAGGATCGATCAGATTGTACTGTGAACTTACGTTAAGCAGAAAAAAGTAGTTAATTTTTTATTGAATGACCATATTTAGGGGCGAGATGATTTTTGTGGGGAACACAAATCTATTTCAGTTCGTTTGCGCGTATCGACAGTGGCGGTTAGTGCTGGGATACGGAACCATTTTTCGTTCTATAGGATTTATGGATTAACTCTCTCACCCGGGGAAAAATGGTACAGGTCGCCGTCGTCTCTCGCCGACCAGCACTACTTCGACGCTCCTCGCCGCTGGTGAGCGAGAAGACCTCTGGCATCCAGGGTAAAATGTTAGCCAATTTGTCGAAGGAAAGTTTTTTCAGCTCTTTCGAAGAGAGATTTGTCGCCTTCAAGTCGGTAATTTTTTTGCGGGAAAATGGTGATCACGTTCCGAAATTCGGCGGGTCTAATCTGCAGATCGCAGGTCGCAGGTCGCAGGTCACAGGTTGCAGTCACCGTTTCACCAATACAAAAAGTATCCTAAACATTCTTAAAAGCTAACCTTAGGCCTAAAAACTTTTGTTTAGGGCTAATTAGGCCTAAGGTTAGCTTTTAAGAATGTTTAGGATACTTTCTGCATTGGTGAAACAATGACCTGCAACCTGTGACCTGCGACCTGCGACCTGCAGATTAGACTCGCCGGCCGAAATTCTGGTAAAAACGTGGACGAAGCTTACGGAATAACTTTGGTTGGCCCCTGTGGGGGGATTAATTGAGCAGTCTGCGTCTGAATGTCATGGATTTCTGTATTCATGTTTCCAAACGAGTTATGGAGGCAGTAAACAATGTTGACGTCGGGGAATTCGGTGCTGGAAGCCTTCCCGGTATACAGGCTCACGCTCAAACGTTGAGGTAAAATAATTGCTGCTAGGTTCAATTTCATGATATCAGGATATCATGATAGCAGCTAGGAAATTGATAAGTCTGTGATTAATATAGAATGTGCCTCCCTGTGACATGCTGGGAAATCAATTAGCCCGGAATGAAATTTTACACAGCTACAATTGGGCATTCTAAATTTCCCAGTTCCTCAGTTATCGAGTTCCATAAGTATAAAACTTAAAAATGGTTTGCTTTAAAATCAGAAAAGAACCAATTCACCGTTGCTGTTGAGAAAAGTGTATGCCAGGCAAAACAAGTTGCATCTCGGTAGCCTGGCCTGAAAGTTAACTGACAAAATAATTTGCCTGTGTTTAAATTAACAAATACACCAATACATCACTAACGTTTCATGTTTAACCGGAGAATTATGTTTGAAGGTGTAATAGCTGTTGAGTTTTATTCCTCAGTTATCGAGTTCCATGAGTATAAAACTTAAAAATGGTTTGCTTTAAAATCACAAAAGAACCAATTCACCGTTGCTGTTGAGAAAAGTGTATGCCAGGCAAAACAAGTTATATCTCGGTAGCCTGAAAGTTAAGAAATAATTTGCCTGTGTTTAAATTAACAAATACACCAATACATCACTAACGTTTCATGTTTAACCGGAGAATTAGGGAAGCAGATGTGAAGGTGAACAAGTTGCATCTCGGTAGCCTGAAAGTTAAGATATCATTTGCCTGTGTTTAAATTAATTTGAAATAAAGAGAATAAAGAAATAATTTTCCATTTTTTAATTGCATGAAGCTCGCCGTTGTAAACCGTGTTTTAGAAAATATTTCAGATTGATTTACTGTGCCTCTGGACTATTTTGACACATCACTCAAAATAAATTTAAAGTAATTTGAGTTATTTGTCGTCCTCGAGTAGCAGTAAATGATTATTAAAAGACATCCCGAAGAAACAGTTATCTTCGAAATCAACCTTGCAGTGTCATTCCAAAGAATTGCTACGGCGCCTGCTAATGCAGTAGCCCAGATCACGATCACCGCTACATAAACTCGCTTAATAGTTACAACCACTCTGTACCTGAGTCCTAGCAAGAGAGCCAGAAGCCTATCTAGACTAATGGCGGCTGTTGTGGCCAAAGACACTCCACAAAAAGAATATTGCTCGTTGTACGAGTTACAGCAAAGACGTAGCGTCACGTCTGTCGTAGTTCGAGCAGCAAAGACACCCAGAAAGCGACCAGGGATGGTTGTGAGACGACACCCACTAGTAGATCAGTTGTCGCCAGATTACGAAGAAGGAGTTTGGACGGAAGATGAAGTGAGGTGTGCTTGTGAAGAGAAATTAGGATCAGAGTATTTCCAGTGATGGCAGTCACGGCGAGAACAATATTGAAAGCTAAAATACATATCAACTTGCTGTGTTGGGAACCACCAGCTAATTTTGCTGAGCAGATCAGCAGATCGTCGAATTCTCGGGATTGTCCGCTATTATTTTTCTCCAACATTTAGCTAAAGTACAATGGCCTTGTCTTGCAAACTGGGTCACCTTGCAGCCCTTTTAACGGCTTTGGAACTGTCTTAGTAGGGTATGTTAGGATGTAAACTGCTGACACGCACAATGGTGATTAAGCCCGGAAAAAATCAACGAGTTGAGTGACATTTGATGTGACGCCTTAAAAATTTACACACTGCAACAGAAATAAAAGACAGTGTAAACAAAGTCAATGGCAACCTCAAAAATACGTCACTACAAATTATAACTTAGCCCTATCGCAAGATCACTTTGTACAAACGGGCGAACTGTCCTGTAACTGCATGGGTACGAACGGGTATTTTTAAGTTAAAGTAAAAATAGAAAAAGAATTGCTCGTGGTTGCAAGCTTACGTTGTCGTCAAAACCCAACGTTTGGTGATTTCACGTTGGTGTTTTGTGGAGTACAGCAAAGAAATGCACATAATGAGCGTGTCGCACGAGCAACACGTACAATTATTTTTCCTTTTTTAACCAATAATATGCCTTCTTTGTGTCGTTGTCGTTGCCATCGTTCTTGCTTAATTAAACTTTCCAATTAAATTAAATGCGGCTCGTGCCACGCATGCGCAGATATGCCTTTGACAGGTGCCAGACCTGTAAGACTTTTAAAGTGAAAAAAACAACCGTGCTATTTGCTTCATTAATATTCATCAACGTATAGTACATCCTTAAGGAATTTTTTAAAAATAAGATCCGGGGACAGCTATTCTTAGAGTTATTTTCATAGAGTTATGTCGTAGAGTTATGTGGGCCCATTTCCATCAGTAGGGCTAACGCTCACATGGTTCATATGGGATTGAAATATAGCACTTCACATTACACTCTATTCAGTTAACTCTGTTTAAAATATAAGTGCTACACGGCCAACGTTTGTATAAACGTAACCTTTCCTTGTACTTGTACATGTTCATTGCCGTGACTTTTAACATCTTCACTTCCCACGGCCTGCTCCCGTCTGACCTTGTAGCTCAGTCGGTAGAGCGGCGGAGATCTAACCCGAAGGTCGTGGGTTCAATTCCCACCCTGGTCAGAGTTTTTCTCTGTCCTTGTGTGGGCCCATTTCCATCAGTAAGGCTAACGCTCACATGGTTCATATGGGATTGAAATCTAGCACTTCACATTACACTCTATTCAGTTAACTCTGTTTAAAATATAAGTGCTACACGGCCAACGTTAAGTTTGTATAAACGTAACCTTTCCTTGTACTTCAACATTCATAAAAGCTAACCTTAGGCCTAAGGTTAGCTTTTATGCATGTTTAGGATACTTTCTGTATTTCTGAATTAAGGATTTAGGCCTTACAAAATCTTGAATTCAGGATTTTGGAAACTTAACTCTAACTCTAATGTCATAACTCTATGAAAATAACTCTATTCCTAGCCGTCAACCTCATAAAATGCATGTCTAGATGTCTTTAAGTCATTTTATGCTTTTAAGCATAAACTTTGAGCAAAAAATGGATTTAAAAAGTTAATAATTTAACGTTCAAGAAATCTCTTTGCAAACTCTTTTCCTATTTATTTATATTCACGTCTCAAACACAGGAGTGTGTGTGCAGCTGAGAATTTTGATGCCTTTTGATAGCTCAACCAGGAGACAAGTCTCTAAGTACACAGCAAATACATCTCAGGCTATCTGGACTGTGCACCGCCTAATACAAAAAGCCAAAAGGCCACCACGTGGGAAACACTGCTAGCCCTCAAACTTTGGGGGCTAGAGATGATTACAAACTTTCGAACATGAATGAGCCTTTTATAAAAGTTGAAAGTTCGAGAGCTGACATGATACATTCAAACCACGCACACACTGTCCAACCTTATTTATGCTAGAAACAAAAGACTGCGAATGGCCTGGGGCACATGACTTGTGCTTTTTATACAAACAGAAAAATATTTTTTAATTAATATTTACACTATTTGTCACTGACACTTATAACGTTTAGTTCCGCCTAACGTAAATCTGCATTTCTTCGAAGAAAACGTCAGTGAAGTCGCAACATGAAAACACGAAATTAATTTTATTTAAATTTACGCTAACATTGTCAATAGCTTTTCTCGCTTGCTAAATACAACAGTCACTAAGATTTCATTAATTAAAGTGTTGACAGTTGCACAGAGAGAGGTGCCACCACACACAAAAACAACAACGAGACCAGGTGCTCTCATCTGCGTTCTGTGGTGTCTCGTGGGTTGTCTGTGGCTGCTCATAAAGAGTATATAGCGAAATTGGCGCGGTAAAATAGCGGGGAAAAAAGAGTTAATTAAATCATTGAAGCGCAATTTCAATGGGAATAAAATAGTGTTTATGTCCCCTACTTCATTTGTAGAGTAATATTACTCACGTTGAATTGGGAAACAAAACAGCTGTCTCAATGTGACTTTAACAGCATCTCTCACTTCCTTGATCTTCCAATAGTAAAGAAATGGATTTAACGATGAGTTGAAAAAAATTAGAGTCAGAGTTATTGTTTCTGCAAAGAAGACGGAAGAAATTTCTCCTCTTCTTAGTTCTCGATATTTTAAAGGCGACACGGCAATGTGTGGCAAATAGCAAAATATTAATGCCACTTGCACCAACATTGCACTAGTCACTGTCTTTTGGTATCGATTTACGAAAACTGGACTGGTTGCTGGAATCGCGTGAACTTGATTTCGAAGAATTCGCAACCGAATAAAAATCCTCGAGTAGCAGTAAATGATTATTAGAAGACATCCTGAAGAAACAGTTATCATCGAAATCAACCTTGCAGTGTCATTCCAAAGAATTGGTAAGGCGCCTGCAAATGCAGTTGCCCAGATCACGATCACCGCCACATAAACTCGCTTAATAGTTACAAACCCTTTGTACCTGAGTCCTAGCAAGAGAGCCAGAAGCCTATCTAAACTAATGGCGGCTGTTGTGGCCAAAGACACTCCACAAAGAATATTGCTCGTTGTACGACTTACAGCAAAGACGTAGCGACACGTCTGCCGTAGTTTGAGCAGCAAAGACACCCAGAAAGCGACCTGAGATGGTTGTGTGACAACACCTACTAGTAGATCAGTTGTCGCCAGATTACGAAGAAGGAGTTTGGACGGAAGATGAAGCGAGGTGTGCTTGTGAAGAGAAATAAGGATCAGAGTATTTCCAGTGATGGCAGTCATGGCGAGAACAATATTGAAAGCTAAAATACATATCAACTTGCTGTGTTGGGAACCACCAGCTAATTTTGCTGAGCAGATCAGCAGATCGTCGAATTCTCGGGAATGTCCGGTAATATTTTCCTCCAACATTTCGCTGAAGTACGATGGCCTTGTCTTGCAAACTGGATCACCTTACAGCCCTTTTAACGGCTTTGGAACTGTCTTAGTAGGGTAATTTAGGATGCAAACTGCTGACACGCACAAAGGTTATTTTAAGCCCGGAAAAAATCAACGAGTTGAGTGACATTTGATGTGACGCCTTAAAAATTTACATACTGCAACAGAAATAAAAGGCAGTTTCAACAAGGGCAATGGCAACCTCAAAAAAAACGTCACTACAAAAGATAACTTGACGCTATCGCAAGTATTTCTCGATTATTCCGTCTTGTTCATGATCACTTTGTACAAACGGGCGAACTGTCCTGTAACTGGATGGGAACGAGCGGGTATAAGTTAAATTAAAAATAGAAAATGAATTGTTCGTTGTTGCAAGCTCACGTTGTCGTCAAAACCCAACATTTGGTGATTTCACGTTGTTGTTTTGTGCCGCACGAGCAACACGATTACTTTTCCTTTTTTAACCAATATGCCTTCTTTGTGTCGTTGTCGTTGCCATCGTTCTTGCTTAATTAAACGTCCCAATTAAATTAAATGCCGCTCGTGACACGCATGCGCAGATAGGCCTTTGACAGGTGTTAGACCTCTTTTGAAGTGAGAAAAACAACCCATGGTCACATGCTTAAGCATCTTGCGATATGTCAAGTCGCAAAATTGGGTGTAATCACTGAGAGCAGCCTTTCGCTTGGTTGACTTGTCAAAATAGTAAAAAATGTCCACTGCCAAGTCATCAACGTCAAACCCAGAAACTTCCTTTAGTTTTGCAGAGGCCTTGCCGGCAGTATTATGAAGAATGTGGCATGGACATCCAAGAAAATAACAGTTAGGATTACCTTCAAGTACCCGTGTCTTAATAGAGTTAAACTGTCCAAGGTTTGCACTGGTATTGTCGACAGAGAAGACTATGCAGTTTTTCCAAGGTATGCTGTTGTCAGTCATATTTTCATCGATTGCTTCAAATATTGTAGAAGCCGCAGCAGCATCAACACCCTGAGTCACTCCCATATCCAGAAAACGTGTAACAGCTCTTGACGTGTTAATGTCAAAAAGTTTTACCATAATTGGGTTCATTTTGTCGAGGTCTTTGTCATTAGAACCATCTGTTGACATGCTAAAAACTCCAGATTTCAACTGTTCAACTAAAGACTGTTTTACGTGGGGGGCTATAGCTCCATTCAATATGCATGTTGTCTTCATTCGTG
>NC_090882.1:8366810-8391810 GCF_036669935.1 Montipora foliosa
AGAGCCTTTCTAGGCTTTCAGCGGCAGATATCCATGCTTAAAATGGCCAAATGGGACTCTAAAAACTTGGAAATTCGAAGCAAGTCAGTTGAACAAACACTTGTGCCATTAGTTACTCAAGTAAGTAGGGTTTCCCGTTGTGCTGCAACGGTGACCATTGATAATTTACCAGGTTTTAAAGCTACAAGTAAAATCGTTGCTTTACCCTTGGCGTAACTAATATTTCATTTATTTCCCTGTGGTCTGATTTTAATTTTTTTCTTGTCGATAGGTAACGACACTCGTAAACCACAAAGAACAGGGTCGAAGATCTGAAAGAGCACGCAAAGCGATCCATGATATTGGCAAAGTTGTAGCTTTCGCTGTCGATCGATTTGTCAGCGTTGGCGAGCAGATTGCAGTAGAAAACGAAGATGTGGCTTCTGAAATGCTTGAAGCATGCGAAGAAGCCAAAAAATCTGGTCAAGCAATTTTTAATCTCACAAGTTCTGCCGGCGATGTTGATGTGGAAGAAACTGTAAAAGGAGCCGATAAAGACGGCGTGGTTCGCGCTGCGCGATCGCTTCTGTCAGCTGTTACGCGGGTTTTGATAATAGCGGACTCTGTTGTTGTGAAGAGACTTTTGAAAGCTGTCAAAAAGGTAAGAGATTGTTGTAGTCTCAGTGAATATTCAAATTTACGGGAGCTCTCTTTTGTAGTCTAACTCTCACAACGTCGCTAATCAAGCTAAACTATTAAACTCGTTGAAGAACACTCTTCATCCAGTTGTTTATTCTGTTTCTCATTTTGACTTCAACAAATGTTTAAATAAAAGACGTAATTTAGGATATGCTTTTATTCCTTAGTTTAATAATCTAGTTAGAAGTTTGGGTTCTGAAACCGCTGTGAAATTGTTATTTTCAATATATTCAGTAACCGCGATACAATGTGTACAAAGAAATATACCTCATGTTTAATAATTTATTCTCGGGTCCAAACAGTTTGTGCTATTGTAAAAATTTATCAGTAACTTTTACCTATCTTGGTCACTAGACTGTAGCAAATAGATCGTTTCGCTTTCAGTGGCAAATAAATACCGTTTCGCCGTTGTGGTTCGCTGAAATCCTTGCGATGAAAGTATCTTTTTTAAGTAGAACTATTTGGTGATGAATCCTTGGAACGCATGGGCGGTACGAATGAAAGGGCATTAATTACCAGATGATCGATTTGTAATCCCACGCAGATTTCTTACTATGAAGAAAATTTCTTCTTCTTCACATCACATCAATATGTGTATCAATGTTGAGCAATTTGGATGGCACACTGTGACCTCCTAAAGTGGTGCAATAAAATTGTATTTTAAAAATTAAAATCCTCGTACATGTAGAAGTTGTTTGCGCATAGCGGAAGATCGGCTTTTGAAATCCAAAAATTTGTTTACTCTTCGTAATCAATCAGTTCCACCATGTGCAAAATATTTGCCTCGCGGTTTTTGTGCTCTCATAGATCAGCTACAAAAAATTGTTGCGTGTCAAAGCGCTTTGCCCTTTCGGAGACTATATGGGAAGTAAGCATGGATTATCTGCCAATAAATTACAATATTGTTATTGATGATAAAAGTTAGCCAATCAATGCACGAGAAATTGCTCAGTTCGAGGTGAAACTATCAAATCTGTTTGATTGTAGTTTTGCAGACTTTAACTCAGGTGGCCATGAGCATTTTTGATTGCCACAGTTAAGGGTTTTTGATAATACTGCGATTCTTGAAGTGAAGTTTTATTTTATGCAGTTTGGTTGCGTGATTAGACCAATTTTCAGCGAACAAAATTTCATCATTTACATTTTTTTTGATATGAGTAGCCACTGAGCACACAAGAAAAGTTAGTGACGATAAATTGCATCAGTTTGAATAAAACTGCTTACAGTGCACTTTATATGTAGCTTTTGCATGTTATTTCTATTCATTTAACCCAGGAAATAGACTCTTTTGCATTTTGATATTGTAAAGAAACAAAATGACACCACCTTTTATGTGTCAGTAGAAGGCTTAGAGTTAACAGTGAGTTAACAGTAGGCAGCCATGAAAGTCAGCTTCCAAGGCAAACTTAACTGAGAATGGAAAAATGTTCTTTCTCGGACACCATGTTATTTTATCAGATTTAACACAAGACTTGGAACTATTCAAGTAAATGTTCCAGGCGTTTTACACCATAGACATGAATGAATGACTGTGAGCAGTTTTGTCATGATTTCTCCTGTTCAATGTTCATAAAATATGCCATGAATTCCACTCAAAACAGGAAGAAGAATGTTTTGAAAGTTTCTTTGATGATAATTTAACAAGTGTAAGATACAGTAATTATTTCACCTTGACTGGCGATAAAATGAGATGAAAGCAGCAGGCTGAAGATGGATCCACAACAACTTTGACAATGTTTGTGTACTTTTATCATCATTAAGAGCAGAGACACACAAAAAAACTGGGATCAATTTGCTAATAGACCCTTTGCATATACATGTATGGCACCTCCTACTTATGTTTCTAAACAAAGGATTTTTCACATGAATGTGAGGCTTAGGATGTACATTGCCATTTATGCAAAGGGTCTATGGGCAGGGTAAGGCTAAATTGCGTGGGTGGGTGGGTCATGGGTAGGTGGGTCGTGGGTCTTGTTTGTTTGAAGATAAAAAATGATATGTATTAGCTCCCTCAGTGCTTGGTCCAAATTTGTCTTAGGTCTTAGGTCTTGTTTGTTTCAATTAGAATTTCCAGTCGTTGATAAAAAAAAAAGGGTTAGGGTTAGGGACCCACAACCCACGATCCACGACCAATGACCCAAGAACCACAACCCACCCACCCACGCTGATTAGACACTCTCCTTTGGGCAGGGTTATCAGGGCAACCAAGTTTAACTCGTTGACTCCCAGGCCGGCCTGAACAGGCCATACATGTACTTAGTATTTTACTCTTTTTAACGCCAGACAATTTTAGTGGTCAGTGGGGAACCCCTGGGTTAATGGGTGTTGTTGCCCATCTTTTGAAACAGGGACAACTTAGAATTTTTTTTTAATTTTGAGCTCTGATCTGTCCGTCTGTAATAACTCTCACCTTCAAAATATTTTCACTGTGCAATGTACTTCCTGTATTGCTCATTTATCATGTAGGTGGATGACAGATTGAAGGAATTGGAAGGCGTCAACACCTTCACAGATTTTGTGCAGGCTTTCAGTCAGTTTGGATCTGACATGGTGGAGTTGGCTCATTTGTCGGGAGATAGACAGAATGTAAGTACATGGAATGACAGAGGTATTTGTTGGTTCATTTGGTGTTGTCTAGTAGACTGGAACTGTCCCCTAACCTCTGCGTAGTGACTTATTAAAATGCAACTGAACCCAAAATTTACAGTACTTTTTAAGACTATGATATAGACCGTCCTCTTCCATTGTGGAGGCCAAATCAAATATTCTTTTATTTTAATGCTAACATGCATTTCTAGCCTCGCTATGACTAGCAATTTTCAAAAGAATATTTGATTCAAAATGAGGCCAGTAGGTCTATTTAATTAACATAAACACAAAAGAATCTAAAGGAGGTTGCCATTTATGAAAGTGATCTATAATTATATTTCAAAGCAATATGAAAAAAAATGAATTGGTTAAATCCATGATTTTTAAAATGACTTTGAATTTTACTCCCTTCCTTTACATATAATTCTGAGATCCTTTTTTATTCTTGGGGGACCGGGCCGGGTGACTTTTACCAGCCTTCTACAAAGGCTTTGTTAGCGACTTTTCATTCTTGACGGAAGAGATAGAAGTGAGGGTTTTTGGAATCTGTCTTAAACATTGGGAACAATGATTAATGCCTTTAAAAGTTCAGTGTAAGTTCGTTGTGTATTTAACCAATTCAAAAGATTTTTTTTGGTGATTGCTTGGAAAAAAAAAACTAAAAACCTGTTCCATAAACACCGGCAGATAAGTTGCACCTTTTTTCCAAAAATTGTCGCTAGAAAGCAAGGGTGCAGCTTATCTGCGGAAACAATTGAAAAAAGGTGTCATGGATTTCGACGCCAGTTTCCGTGATTTGACACTTTTATGGAAAACTATTTTTAATAAAATATTAATATTACACAAACCTACAAGAGAATACTGGTCATTGCTTTTGTAAGTTTGGTGGCTCTTAAAAGAGTCCTTGTTGATGTAAGAGTAAGCTCTAATATTACAGCGCTTTCAGTTGCCGTGACTAAAAGCGTTAAACCAACTTCATTGACAGATCCTTTGAGTGGTTTATGGTCGTGCTTTTTTAACAGGAAAATGTTGCACAGCACGCAAACCTGTTTGGAGCGTCAATAACGACCTGTAACTCCAACACTGGAGGATGTTTCGTGCAGCTTATTTCTTTATGTAATACCCCTTAAAACTCTTAAAACATCAGGCTGCTTCCGGTGTCCAGTTTTCCATTTTCGTGTCCGATCTAATGCCTGGTTACTAAGCTGCGGACGTTCTGCTCATGTTCTTGTTGCAATGCAAAAATCTATGGAAAAACTGTTGAATGAAGAAATTCCTGTCAACAAATACCAGAAAAAGATCAGTCGTATGTCAAAGTTCGTAGAAATGATGTTCACTATAATTATTTATTAATTAATTAAAGTGCTAAAATTGTGGGTAAGACTTTGAAGTATTTTCTGTTTCATTGTTAATAGTGAGTTTATGTTTGATGAAGAGTGGATGAAGAAGACTTCTAAAGACCCGACTTTGGATTTCTTTGGATTTCTTTAACTGCAATTGCGCTATCTTTAGATTGAAAGAAAATTCACGGCGAGGAACCAAAATAGTTTTGCCTAAATCAGTTCTAAATCATTTTGAGAAGTGGGTTTAATTGTTTTTTTTTTAGCTAGTCTGCCTACATGTAATCTGACTGAAATTTGTAACTTGTATTACCTCAACAACCACAAGGTCAAGTCGTTTTTCCATATGTCTTTCAACATACAGGATTTAAAAGATGACACATTGAAAGCAGAAATGGGAGCAGCCAGGTCAATACTTGAAAAATCAACTATGATGTTACTTACAACATCAAAGGTAATGTTTGAAACGTCATTTTTGTTTCGTGTCACAATTTAAAACCATGTACTGATATCAAAGGAGGAGGTGTTTCGAGATTCTAGTTATGCAAGTTTTAGCTTTATCACATTCTGTAGACTTGTTGTAAACGTTTGTTTTAAGTTTAGTTAGGCGTCAGGTAAGAATGTTTACAGAAAGGACTGGGATCTGTTTCAAAACATTATTGGTTGTGGAGTTTTCTGGAGCACATGGCAAGTGAGGTGTCTTTACCTGTAATACAAGGTTGTGGCTGATTAAAATAGTTGTTGAAATGAAGAAAATAATGATCCTTGCATGCATCTGGACAATTAAATTCAGCAAGTTTTTGTCTCTTATAAACGCCTGAAAATTTCAAGTGGCTTCAAGGGAATTCAAACCCTTGACCTCTGCAATGGCAGTGTAAAGCGCTGCCAACTGAGCTATGAAGCCACACGGTAAGGAGCAGGTCAATAGGCTATTTCCGAGTTCATGTCTGCCTCCTCTTCAAAGCGAGTCTAAGTGCGAAGTTTTTGTGATGGTAATTAGTTCTACTTTACATATGAATGAAAACTAATTTTCATAAGAAAAACTTCGCACTTAGACTCGCTTTGAAGAGGAGGAAGGTATGAACTCGGAAATGGCCTATTTGCTTGGTGCATGTGTTCATGTAAAAGGATTTGATGAAATAAATGAATACCCTAAACACCTGCAAATAACCAAACCTTTTTCCCAAAAATTGTCGCTGGAAATCAGCAGTGCGGCTTTTCTGCGGGAACATTGGAAAGAGGCTGCTTCTGGTGTCCAGTTTTCCATCTTCGCATCCGATCTAATGCCTGGTTACTAAGCTACGAACATTTTGCTCACGTTCTTGTTGTAATGGAAAAATCTATGGAAAAACCTGTGTTGAATAAAGAAATTCCTGTCAACAAATACCAGAAAAAGATCAATCATATGTCAAAGCTGGTAGCAATGATCTTCATTATATTTAAGTGCTAAAATTGTGGGTAAGACTTTGAAGTATTTTCTGTTTCAATGTTAATAGTGAGTTTACATTCAATGAACAGTGGATGAAGAAGACTTCTAAAGACTCGACTTTGGATGTCTTTTGATCTCCTTTGATTTCTTTCAAGAACGTTTTTCCAAACTTTGAGCTGCTAAATTCACGGTGCGGCTTATCTGTGGGTGTTTACGGTAATTGTGTTTCTTGGAGTGCTTGAAGCAATCTGCAAGTTTATTGTAAGAAAGAAACAGTTTTGACGGAGGCATTTTTGTGTAGCGGTCAGTCCACGGGTCAATCCCAGCCTCACTTGTTCAAGGCCCAGCTCAGCCTCTGTGTTGTTTCCTTTGATGAGAAGCTTTGCTTCACACTGTCTTCATGGGTACTAGTGATGTACTGCTGGGAGTAACCCCATGGTGAACTGGCATCCCATCCAGGGTGGAGTACACATGTACATGTATGTAGGTTGTTCATTTTTTGAAGTGGGAGACTGGTTTGAATACAGTAACCAAATGTTATCATTAATTTTTCAAAAATTAATGAATTTTAGGTTTGGAAGAATCTGTCTTTAATTAATTACTTCTGTTAGTTTAGGGAAAATAGTAGCCGACTTCTGAGAGAAATAGCTGAGGCTTTTTGGTCGGCTGTCAGTATGTACAATGTACATGTAATTGAAACCATTGGGCTCACTACCCGTCCTGTTGTTACAGACATGCCTGCGGCATCCAGACTCTCGGTCTGCGAAGGGAAACAGAGAAGGTGTTTTCAAGAAGATGAGAGAAGCCATGGCAACAATTACATCCGTTGTTAAAGATGAGCACGAGGATGAATCATCTGAAAATGGAGGATTAGCCATGGATTTAGGGGAGTTTGAAGTAAGCCATTACAACACATGTGAAATTAATGGTATAGAAACAGGACATTCAGTGGTATCAGAAACCCATAAGGGATGAAACGTGTAACGCGCGTTCACAGCTTCCGAATATTCAGTGCGAACTGATTGGTTGAATGTTTCAGTGCTAAGTACCGTATTTGGAAATCCCTCGCTCTTGTTGTTCCAAATATGGTACTTAGCAAATTGAATATTCAGAAGCTTGTTTCCCAGCACACAAGGGGCCGTTACACGTTTCAACCCTTATGGGTTTCTGGTGGTATTGAACACTTATAGAATGGTTTTGGTCGACTGCCATGGAGTATAGCAAAGAAAGGGCACCCACGTTGGAAGGAGTAAACAAAGTTTTTGGGAATTAAATCCTACTATCTTGAAAATCAGCCTTCCTCTGGATGTGTGAACCAACACTCACAACAAATTGGCCACCTACCAACAATGTAAAGAATAAGTGTCAGTTCTGGTTAATCCCAGTTATCTTAGTAAGCATTTGATGCGACCTTTCGTTATTGGCCATTCTTAAACTAGAGATGGATTAGCCATCTAGAAGACCTTAGCCACCTCAGACGGCTTATTGATTTGGTATAAAATCCGGAAAAATTGCAGATGTCTTAGTCGTCTGAAATTAAGGGCATGCCCTTCTCTTGCAAGACTACAAGTTTACTATAGCCGTCTAGTATAAATATGGGATGGCCAAAACGTGATGGCCTTACTTGCATGAAATCAATTTAAGCTTGAATGCACCAAACTGAGGCTGGAATTGGAATTCATGAAACAAGATCTCTCTCCAGCAATTATCCACAAGGCCACCTACCATATGGCCATCATGTATTTATATAGACAACCTTAAAAGTGTTAAGGTCGTCTACATGGCTTAGCCCTCTTCTAGTATAAAAACGGCCATTCATGTGTCAACCAGAGGCTTACTGGCTGCCGAAAAGGGTTTCTTACCTTCCAGTGGTTGGCACATTTGAATACCATAACCAGTGTCTTTAAATGGATAATGAACTACCGGTACATTGTATCTTCCTTATGGGTGGTTGGGTGGTTGTTTGTCAAAATTAAGGACGGTGCCTACTAATTCAAGGGTGCTTTTGTGCTATGTACATTGTATGAATATGCGGGAAAACCAGATCTTAACAGTCAATTGTTACTGAAAACCAAAAGGAAAATAATTATTGGGGGTAACCTCTCATTTTTTAAAGATATAAATAAATGCTTTAAAACCCTTTGACACCCAAACTGGTCTGAACTGGCCGGACTTATTATTTTACTCTGTTTAATGCCAGACGATTTTACTCATCCATGGGGAACCCCCAGGAGTCAATGGGTTAAATCACATGACTTTATTTTCTGAAAAATGCATGGTTTCCCCAAATTTTCTTTCTTTATATAGAGAGCACTTGCGACATGTAAGTTCAGCTTCTCTGCATACATGTACATGTAGTTTTACTGTAAACATGTAAAAATGTCAGAGCACCAGCAAGCCACCAATTTGGCCAGAGATTCATTCATGAATGTAACACCTTATTTGGGTCGAGTTTGTTTTTTCTTTTCGATATCCTTTGAGGTTATCTCTGCAGTTTTCCTGGGCCCAGTTGTCGCCAGTTTACACTAATCTGTGATTAAATAAAATTATAACTTGCGAACCAAGGCTTGAATTTAGTCTGCCAAAAAAGCCGTAACCTTGTACATGTACCTTCATGCTGAAAGAAAGCAGAAGCATGATCAATTATTATTTTGAAAGCTAAAAAGTACTGTTCAAACTTTTTTGGATCAGAAAATAGACTGTATGTACTTCAGGCTCCCATACATGTAATCTAAGATTGGCTTTGTTACATTTGTAGTCAGGCTTCACACTAGCTGGGCTCTGTATCTTACATGTATTTAAACCAAGATAATAATAATTATCATATGACTTGATTTGCCTTAAGGTCATTAATTACACTGATCTTTGTAACCTTGAGACTTTTATAAAGACTAGTGAAGTAAAACATTTTTTCACTTTATTTATTTTCGTACAGTTATTAAAAAATGACCCTGCATACATGTATCATTCTTTCACAATACAGAGTGTTCTTGAAGCTTTTAAGCAAAGTTCTCCAGAAGACAGTGAGTGCAAGATTAAATTTCAAAAGGCATTTACAAGGATCTTAGATGATGTACAGTCAGTAATCAATTCTCCTCACACAAGAAAAGAAAAACGAGAAACAATATTAGCTCTTTGTGAAAATGCTCAGGATATTATGAAAGACATACTGGAAAAGTCCAAAGACAATAAGGTAAATTTGAGAAGGGTATGATAATTTATTACTATTAAATTATTCAAGTTTAGAAGTTTGCTTTCAGCTGAGGAGGATAGAGCAGTGTAGTATCATACTAGTACTTTGTACTGAAGTAACTTCTTGTCTTGAGATCAACCATGGCCTTTTGGATGTTGAAGGTAAAATTCTGGTTAAGAGTGAACTTGCCACTGGGCAATTTGGGTAATACCGTCGAAGGATACTCCTTTAGAGCACCTTTTTTATTGCCTTGTCCCCAACTGGATCTGGAACCTGCTTCCTCCCCTGTCCATAGTGCTTCTGTTAACTATTTTTAAGTCTTATTTTTGGTGAACTTATTGCACTTCAGTACTTTCATTTGTAAAAGCCAGTGCTATGATTGAATAACTGTTGGCCGTGTCACCGTGCACATAATTCCATGTGGGGAATTTTGCACATTTTCTGTCTCACTACATGTATGATAGAAATACCCAAGACCAAATAGGACTATGGAACTATGATCTCGGCTGATCTCAAGAGTATGGGATGGAGGCAGTGTGGCCCAGTGGTTAGGGCACTTGCCTTGATATCCGGAGATCCCTGGTTCAAGACCCGCACTGACAACTCGTTGAATTTGATCCTGGTAGCCCCTGGTTCAACTTCCCAGCTGTACTTGTAAATAGCCAACTGGTTTGTCTTTGGCCAGTGGGGATTCTTACCAGTTGTTGTTGTTGTTCTGTTGTGTCATTTGGTTGTGTTTCATTGGCCCTGAAAAGCTCCTATGGGGAGCGGTCAATTAAGTATGTATGCACATGTAACTGTTGGGTAATAAAGAAAGCTGGCAATCATCAAAACAGTTAGCTGACACAAGTTCCTGGTGTTAAGCTGATTTATCTACCACCAGATTGTGTCAATGTAAAATACAATCTTGTGCCGAGAGTCCTAAGGCTATTAATAATATTTTGGTCAGCAGGGTTATTGCCTGGAGAGACTCTTGGATAATCGGAAAAATTCGAAATAATATTTTTGATTGGCTGTTACATTACAACTTCAAAAGCTCTGGCTCAAAAACCGTCCCAGATTTCTTGGGAAAATGGCGTCCATTATCCCAGAGTCTCTCTCCTGGCAACAACTCGATGGCCAAAGAGCCTGAGGACTCTGGGCAGGAAGTTGTGTAAATACCTCTTACTAACCAAGTTCGAGGTCCGTACTGTAAGGTACGGACCAAGACCATAAATCAACGGGAAAAAAACAAGGATCCGTAACTTATGGTACGGACCAAGAAAACGAGGTTAGTAAGATATTTATTTTATCTCTGAGGTTAACCGGCGCGCGGGCAAGGAAACTAGTCAAAGTGAAGCGGAAGGTTCAACTGCCACAAAGAATGCCGTGCCAAAATCCCAAAAACTAAATCTTCTTGGCTGTTAAGTTTCAAATAGTTGCTTGCAAGATTCAAACAGTTTTCAGTACAAGTTTATGCAACAGAAATGACATGGAAAACTCGCTAGATGATGTTTTGTCGAAATTTTAAATTTAGCGGGCTGTACAGCGGGCCGTACTGTAGAATACGGCCCGCTAATTTAGCCAATTACAGCGCGCGTACTATCTGAGAGATATAATAAAGTGCAGGTAATGTTCAGTCTCATGGAAGAGTTTTTGCAGGTACTCACAAGTTGGTTTTCATTACAGAATGAGGACACATCAAGTATTGACACATTAGACATGGCTTTACAAAGAATTTACAAAACTTCAAGAGATCTAAGACACGAGGTACAGTATTATTGTAAGAAAATTAATGTTCTTTTTTTTGTTTGCAATTTAAATTGCAGTTAAATGCAATTTAATGGGGTGTGCAAATGAAGAGCAGTTTTCTTTGGTCAGAGGTGGCATTATGTAACATCCACCTGGATCTGTTTTGGGGTTCGTTTTGTAGCGTTTGAAGTGCATTTTTGAGCCGGTTGAGGAATCTATTTCCAGTGTTGGCATCTTGTGCTTTGGGTGTGAGGGGCTCATGGCTGGGTTGCCAGGGGAACTCTCTCCATCCAGGAGGTGGCTGCCAATTGTAGAAGCTCCTGGATATTTCTCGTGCACCCAACATCCACTTTAAGACTCAGCTGTTATTGTAATCTAGTTCAGAAATAAACCTTTTCATAACATGATTGTAATAATAGGCTGATTTAGCAACAGAACGGGAACGTGAGTGGCGACGTCGCGCGCAGGAAAACTACCAATGAGAATTTAGAATAGAGAGGAAAAGAGTGGAGTCTACTCTATTCTGAATTCTCATTGGTGTTTTTTCTGCGCGCGCCGTCGCCACTGATGTTCCCGTTCTGTTGCTAAATCAGCCTAATAATCTCAGTACAACTGAGGCAACCATTCACTGGTCAGCTTGGTTGGATAAGGACTGGACTTTGATGCTGGAGTTTGTACAGTAGGTTCGATCCGCGACCAAATCAACACTCATGCTACAGTGGAAAGAGATTTAAATAATATTATTATTGGTGGGTGTTTCTCTTGGTAAAGGTTGCTGCAGTTGGAGAATGCTTGTGGTGACTTGCTGCAAATCATAATAAGGTGATGATGAGGATGATAATGATGATGAGGATAAAAATGACGATGACGACAATGCCGACAACCGTGTCGACGATGACAATGATGATGATGACAATAATTATTTGGAGTCTCGCTCTGTTTTGTGTCCCTCACCAGCATCTCTAGTACATGTACTTGTAACTTGTTTAAATGCATTTTTATCTTAGTCTTGTAATTATGGTGAAAGCAATTAAATAAAATAAAGAAATAAATGATGATGATAATTATGATTATCATCATCATTATGCATGATGTACATGTACCGGTATATCCCATTTTTAATCACTACTTTTGTGGTTTCCTCCTTATAGGTTCACCAAGTAGCAACAGATCAAGTTTTTGAAGCGTTTTCACATTTAGGGCACAAAAAATCTCTCCCTGCGTTGAGAAGTGCAGCAGCATCTGGAAGCATGGGCCAGATGGAGAGTTTAGCAAATGTCTTCTCTCAAGATGCCAAGCGACTCCAGGAGGTAAGAATTACTGAATGAAAAGTAAAAATGTGTGGTTGTCAACTGACAGCTGGGCTTCTGATAGGATGCGGAAAAAAATTAGAGATTGTGCAGAAATTTTTGGTCACATTATGGGTAAACTTGCAGTGATTATGCAGAAATTATACCGGATTATACGGAAATTTAAACAATTTATAGGTCTAATAATTACGCCCATCCAATGAATTTAAGAACCAATACTGGTTTTAACTGAATCAATTTTTGTTGTTAATGCACAGGTATCAAGAGTAACAAGAAATATGGCATCTAATAGACCCATTGCTATCACGGCAAAGAAAGTTGAAGAAAATATAGATACACTTTGCCCACAGGTCAGTATTACATGTAGGACATGGAAATCCCATGAAGGACGGTGCTTACTATTGTTATTTTGCATACATGTATGTTCTGCGCATCTCCAGATAATCGGATTTCCTATCGTTGATGCATACTAATACAGGGATATTTTAGCACCGTTTAAAATTATGCAGAGAAAGTAGATCTTAGTAAGTACTATTGGTATCCAAAAAGAAAATTGGGGGTAACCATGCATTTTTCAGAGATAATTAAGCTTCAATTTGACAAAGAACGCCATACGTGGCTTTGTATTTTAAAGCTTTTTACAAATATTGTTCATGAATTATCTTTGAAAAATGCGTGGTTACCTCCAATTTTCTTTTTTGATTTCAGTAACACTTGTTAAGATCTACATTTCCCACATAATCATAAACCGGGGCAAAAATACCTTTAAATTAGTAGGCACCGTCCTTAATTGTAATATACTAATTTTTTTTTTGAGTTGTTGCTTTATCCTTTCATCAACAAGAAGGATGATTTTTGAAGCACTTTAAGCCTGGTTCCATTGCTCTTTTTTTTTAAATCGTGATTTCGGAATACTGATTGTTTGGTGAGCTCTTTTTATGACCGGCCATTACATTGTACTTGTAATATCGAAATCTGATTTGCTAATTTGTCGTTGTCAATAAGAGGCGAGACAATGCTCCTCGTGTAAACTTTTTCTTGTTGTAATAGGACAATCAAATGACTTTTGGAGGGCATTTAGTTTATTTGTGGCCGGAGTACGAGGGACACAAATAAACTACATGCATATGCCTGACAAAAGTCATTTGATTATCATTATTATCAATACACAAGGCCAAATTGTACATGTACCAATAATTCATTTAATAGGAAGAAATTGTTTAACAGAGATGTAGCATGAAACTATGCCATGGAAATGTCCCTAAGTATCTACAAACAAAGGTTGTGAGAATGAAAGGAATGTATATATTTGAAGTGCGGGTTGTAGACCAAATAGGACAAAATTAATAGGACAATCCCATTGGCTGAGCGAAGTTGTTTGACATCTCTGCAGCCAATCAGTATCAGGGTGGCAAATGTATTTTCAGCCCACACATTTCCCGTTTGGCCCGCAAAAAGGCGTGTTGTACAGAGGGCAGTTTGTCATTTGGCCGCACGTATTGATGATAATAGCCAATCAGAAACGCTCATTTTGGGAAATAAACCTATCAGATGTCGAGAAAGTTATGGACAATGCTTGCTCTTTCTTTATGTCATGTTCTTGGTCACACTCTGAAATAAACATTTCTTTGACATTGAATATTGTGGTAAAATTTATCCAATTGAATGTGGTTCAGTGATGTCTATATTCTTGTTGACAATGATATTTGTCATCACAGTGGTCAAAATGTTGTGTGCCAAGTGAGTCCACAACAAATTTTGACCACTGTGATGACGAATATTGTTGTTGATAACTAAGAGTATAGACAGCACTGAACCACATTCGATTTGTTAAACACATTCAGATACCACTCAACTCTTTATGACCTGTAATTTCATTGGCCCGATAATGATGCAGCTTCAGTGTATTTAGGTTTAGGCTTCATTGTTTCTGTTGTCTTTTTTTTGTACCCATTATTTCTTGAAATAATCATAAGAGTGACTGTAATAGCTGTGTCTTGACTCCACATAATTATTTCGCACAATGTTGCGCTTTAGGAAAACTAGGAGCGGAGACTGCTTGCCGCATAGAAAAAAGGGAGAGTTCATGTGAGACCAATATGAGGGTATGGTACCATCAGTAATGCATGCACAACTGTCAGTACCATACCATCATATGGCTTTGATAATAATTATTATGGAAGGCCATGTCTCATACAAAATCCAAAATTAATTTTACCACCAACAGCAAAGCCATGGGTCATGTGTACCATTTCCATACCAGATGGCCATGTTGATGTACAAAACAACAGAAAATGGCCCCACAAGTTTTGTATAGTATTAGAGTGGAATTCCCAAAAGACATATCGTGGAAACTGATACACTTTACGGGTGAAGACTAATTTGAATCTGTTCCAGTATATTTATTAACTAGTTTTGGTCATCTAAGATTTACCAACTACATTTTTAACTTGAGGGTAACATTATCATCATTTTGATTGCAAGTGATACACATTAATGTATCAGTGAAATTCACAGGTTATTCATGCCGCCAGGACACTAGCTTCTCATCCTGTCAGTAAGATAGCTCAAGAGAACATGGAAGTTTTTGTTGATGTTTGGGAAGCTCAAGTAGATGAGCTTGGTAAAGTACTGAGGCTAATAACGGCAGGAGGAGATCCAAGTAAAAGTAAGTTTTATGTTGTGTTTTACACAATCATCTGTTTATGTTGCGCTCATCCTCAATGCAGTGGTTTCTCCATGGGACCTTTAATGTATGCTATAGAGTGTACAGCAAAACCATTGAAAGCAAGTGCTTGTGTTTGATCCAGCGTGCAGGCTCTTGTGAGGACTACAGTGTATGCCATTGTGACATTTCATGTTCAATAACTATACGTTATCACATGATTTCGAGTGAAATTTGGAATAAATAAGCATGAGTAGATTTTTTCAAAGATGAACAAAAATAAAATAAAACAATAATAAAATAATAATAATTATTGTTGCTATGTACCAGGAATGCGTTCCATACTGTAGATTTGTAGGTAAGCACAAACTTAGTACAAACTTCTTACATACAGTGGTGTGTTAAGAACAATCACTGTTGCATTTGGTGGCAGAGTACTCCATTTGAACTGGTTCGCAGTAATGATTGCCTGCTTCATTCAACAATAATACATGTAATATTTACTGAGCTGATTTGAACTTGGAGTTCTTGTTATTGAACTGGGCACAGGAATGAGTGAAATACAGTACTTCATGAAAAGTGGCAATACTATCAAGTAACCTGGGCACATTGTTTATTGTAACTGGTTGTTAAAAGTGAAGAGGGCATTATTTTTAAGCCTGTGGATAACTGGTACAGGATACCAGTGGAATAAGAGTCAATCAAAATTTGGTTGACTTGAGAATCGAAACCTTGGTGAGCTTGTGGTAACACCAAGATACTTAAGGTATTTGTCAGTATATTGAATACTTGCTTTTCGCATGATGTGGTGTACCTGTTCAAATATTTTCCTGGTTCAAAATTTTTTGAACAAGTTTCATTCTGATTTTTTTTATTTCATTCTATGGTAGTGAGTATAACATTTTTAGAAAAATCAAAATTTAACTGGTTTGAAAAATTTTGAACCAATGAAAAATAAAAATGTGAACCGCAACACAAAAAAAATGTAGCCATATTGAGTCCTAAATTATTCCTCCATGTTTTGAACCCTATTCTTATGCCAACAATTTCCTTTTTTATCATTAAAAACTGACTGAAAAACTGACTGCTCATCACATGAGTGAAAACCAAGAATTAATCCATTAACATCAAAAGTGCCCCCAATCAGTGAGTAAAATTGTCTGGACGTGTCAGCCAGAATAAAAATCGCATGTCTCGCTCTCAGGTAGCTAAGGGTTAAAAGAGAATCTTAATCGTCACTCATTCTAATATTTGACCTTGCTGCATTCCTGAGCAAAGAACATTAAGTGTTATCCATCTTTGGATCTTAAAAGTTAGTATTTGTACAAGGAGATCATAGCGCGGAAGGTGTAAAGTGCAGGTTACGGTTGCAGGTCATTGTTTTACCATAACTGAAACAACCCAAACCTTTACAAAAATGCTAACTTTAGGCTTAAACATTATCTTAAGCATAGTGTTTAGGCCTTATGTTAGCGTTAGTAAAGGTTTGGGTTGTACAACCTGGAACCTGCTATTTACCCCCGCCCCCAGTCGCAGCAGTCACTCATAGACAAGTAGGCCACTACATGTGCAAATCATTGTTGATCTGAAGTGTCAGCAAGCAAACTCAAAGCAGTTTGCATTATTACAAACTTGTCTTATTTGAGAGATTTGAATGACAAAAATAGTTGTTTTAATAACAGGTGGAGATTGCCACTCTCAACAAAAACCAAGTATTAAAAGACCTCACCCAGTGAGGCAGGTCTAAAAACACAGGTCACATTCCACAGGTCAAAACCAGAAGTCCTTCCTCCAGTGATGAACAACTAAGCCAAAAGTTTCCACTTATGTCCAGTAATGCAAAGTGCAAGCCCAATTTTGATGTCCAACACAGTGTCCCTTTATTTAAGTTTTTCTTACCTACGGTATTTCTAGTTATCCGTAGTTATTCGGTTATAAGGTGCACCCCAAACTTAGCAATTTAATCAAGCTAAGTTCTCAAACTGAAAATTACGTGAAAATACTCAGTTATAAGACGCATCAAAAAATTGAGAGTTATCAAAAGGATGTGATGAATCTGAGAACAATTATCCTTACACAGTTGGCATTGCTCGTATTTTTCCTCGCATTATCTTAAGCATAGTGTTTAGGCCTTATGTTAGCGTTAGTAAAGGTTTGGGTTGTGCAACCTGGAACCTGCTATTTACACCCCCCCCCCCCCCCCAGTCGCAGCAATCACTCATAGACAAGTAGGCCACTACATGTGCAAATCATTGTTGATCTGAAGTGTCAGCAAGCAAACTCAAAGCAGTTTGCATTATTACAAACTTGTCTTATTTGGGAGATTTGAATGACAAAAATAGTTGTTTTAATAACAGGTGGAGATTGCCACTCTCAACAAAAACCAAGTATTAAAAGACCTCACCCAGTGAGGCAGGTCTAAAAACACAGGTCACATTCCACAGGTCAAAACTAGAAGTCCTTCCTCCAGTGATGAACAACTAAGCCAAAAGTTTCCACTTATGTCCAGTAATGCAAAGTGCAAGCCCAATTTTGATGTCCAACACAGTGTCCCTTTATTTAAGTTTTTCTTACCTACCGTATTTCTAGTTATCCGTAGTTATTCGGTTATAAGGTGCACCCCAAACTTAGCAATTTAATCAAGCTAAGTTCTCAAACTGAAAATTACGTGAAAATACTCAGTTATAAGACGCACCAAAAAATTGAGAGTTATCAAAAGGATGTGATGAATCTGAGAACAATTATCCTTACACAGTTGGCATTGCTCGTATTTTTCCTCGCCTCTTCGGGACTCGGAAAAAAATTAATAATGCTACACAACTCGCAAAATATCCGCGCATATTATACACTGTATGTTAAAGCATTCAATAACTAAAGGTTATTACCACTTTGCTCTTTCAAAATACATGTAAAAGGTTAAGCGGTTGCCACTTTGCTGCTACTTACTAAAATAAATAAAGAAAAGATATTTATTTTGTTTCTTGCCGTGAAGCTTCTTTCAATGTGAAGATATGGAGCACAATTCAAGCATAATTTAGCAGCAATGTTACATGCACAACACCATTTCCTTGATCATTTGTCAGTTTCTTTACACACAAGTATTGAAGGCTCATATTTTGTTTAACCCTTTAAGCCCAAAGGGGTTCCCCATTGACAAGTTAAATCGTCTGGCGTTAGACAGAGTAAAATCTATAAGTGCCATTTGGCACTATGGGGGCTGAAAGGGTTAAACGGGGACATAGTTTTTTCACGCTGTTAGCTTAACCCTTTAAGCCCCGAGGGGTTCCCCATTGACGAGTAAAATCGTCTGGCGTTAGACAGAGTAAAATCTATAAGTGCCATTTGGCACTATCGGGGCTGAAAGGGTTAAAACATTGGCAACAAAATACAGGGCAACAACTTGGTGACTAAAATTTGCAAAATTGCGACCACATTTTTGTATCTTGTCGCAAAATTTCCCTGAACATGTACCTGTGGAATGTGGCCTGTGTTTTAGAAATGTCGAACTTAGTGTCTTGGGACTAAGCAGTTAACATGTATTTGAATGCCTGCTAAAGCTGACCTACACTGTAGGTTGCCTTGGGTTTATAAGCCGTCTTAAAAGTTGTGTTTTTTGTAAAGGAAGTGTTTTTTTGTTGTTAATTTTTGACTGATAAATCTAATTTTGTGAATTAATTAACAGGGTGGTCCTTTAGAATGGAGACCTCAGTTTAAGCGTCATCACAATGGAACACTAAAACATTTAACTGCAACAGAGCTGTCATCAAACTAAAATAATGTAAAATAATTTTGAAAGTATTTTTAAAGCTTTTTAAAGAAGCTTTTTGCATCTAATTTTTGTAGCAGATGAATTAAGATCTTTTCATATAACTAAAGAATTAAAAGTGGTTATCCTGCAAACTTAATACACTGTATCTAGAAATCTAATTGTGGTGGCGTAAGGAGAAAGAAATAAAGAACATACTTGACTAAAGGACAATAAGCTTAAACACAACTACACTTAATCTGTAGCTAAGTATTGATACAGATTACACAGAAGTTCATTAATTAGGCAAGTTAAGAATACTTAAAAAATACTCAAAAAATAATCATTGATAAACAATTATTGAGAAACTATCTGCATATAAAATTTATGACATTAAAAATTGATTTAAAAGGAAGGCTTTCATTTTACGTTTAAAATGTACTGTAGTTTTGAAATCCAAAGAAAAAGAAGAATTGATTTTTTGGTCCTAGTGCAGCTTTAAATCTATCAACATTTTTTTTCAATTTACTTGTAGGGAAAAAGTAGCCGACTTCTCTTAGTGAAGTACCCAGCTGTTGGTGCTTATTGAAAACTCTTTATATTCTGACTGACTATGATTTTAAAGTGCTTAAATCTTTTATTGATGAAGGAGCACTGTAAACTAAGGCGTCCTTCTTACAGATGCCATAACACCAGAATTAAGATTTGAAAGAATTGTTCTTTGTGCCATACAATAATTGTGAGATGACTTTTTGTGTACTGCGGTCTGAACAAGAGAAGTTTTCAGATTTCATCTGTGTGGATCAAGTGACAGTTGGATTCTTCTTCAGCATCGCCGTAAATCCTTCAGTAAGCGCCCGCCTCTATGCCCTCTGGTTTGGTGGATTGGAAAAATTAATGCAGTGAATGCCTCAACTGATAAATTTCATAGATTGGAATGATGTCACATCATTTAAATAAACATGAACTTGCTTAAGTCCATTGTTTGTAATGTTAGCCGTAAGCTGCTTCTATGAATGTTTGATTCAGTGCAAGGTCATCAGGATGGTAGACTAGAAAAAAAAATTGTTTGCTCAGCCATTCAAATTTTGCATAGAATTAAAACACAGAAAAAGTCGACACTGCATAAGACAGTAGAACCTTGCCAAATAATGTTTTCCTTTTCAAAATTGTGTATACTTCTTGGTCACTTGGCCATGAAGGGGCGCCATGGAGGAAGGGCACTTACTAGAGGTGGGTGCTTGCACAAGGAAATACGGTGAGTTATTTTTATCTGCCTTGATGTATATAATTATGTACACTATGATAATTAGATGCACACGGATTTCAATAAGCATCACGAGTATCCCCTTGCTCTTCTCTCCAACTTCAACATCACTTGTATCTTGGAATACAGACAATTAACGCTGTTCCTTAAGTAAAGATAGACAGTTGCATTTACCCTAAGCCAAAAAATTTTAATGATGCTAACCTTTACCCTTACCTTATTGTTGCAAAATAGGAAGCACAGGCTTAGACTTAAAAGGGACACTTGAATTGTGTTGGATGTCAAAATTGGACGTGCATCTAATTTGATGCTTTTCTGGACAAAAGTGACTACTATCTGAATGAAATGGTCAAAGTGAACTAGCGATGCTCACAGTGAGGAGGAGACTATTTTTATTTGGTAAAGCCTCAAAGCGTCAATTAGGTTGCTAAATTAATTCATGTTGAGGGGACAAAAGAGAAGGCAATAACTGTGTTTCTATGACCTCAAAAAACCCTTTCCGCTCAACCATTCTCTGCTCCTGTCTATGACTACCCTAATTCTTAGGTTTGTTAAACTCTCTTCTTCAAAGACACTGAGGCTCCTGAAAAGTGGAAAAACCAGTACCAGCACCACCACCACCACTACCTCTACCACTACCACTACCACCACCACCACCACCACCACTACCACCACCATCACTACCACTACCACTACCACCACTACCACCACTACCACCACTACCACCACTACCACCACCACCACTACCATCACCTCAAGTGCAAACAATCACAGAAAATTTTCAATAATCACTTATGTAATTATACTAAAGTATTTATTATTACTTGATGAGAAACTTTTCATTCCTTTCCATACGTGTGATAAAATGTCTTTTTATTTCACCATGCATTTGTAAAGAGTAATAATTATAATAATCATTATTATGTAATAATCACATTTTTAACCAACTTCTAAATTATTGATTGTGAATTACTTGAGAAGGAATACAATAATTATTAATATTCCTGTAACATTTAATATTCTAAGACATGAACACTTCATGACATTGTCCATTAACATTAATTTTGTAACAGCTCAGCTTGTTTGTTAACAGAATAATTTTCACCTTGGTCTACCTCTTACAACAGGATCCTTAAGGTTTTCTTTCATAGGTTTCTAGTTTCTAGATTTCCTTACTGTAAAATAATTTATTCTGTGATGCATGATGCTTGTTGGATGTTTCAAAACAAAATTTACAAAACAAAACAAATTTACTCATTGAGATTGTACGGCCATATACCTCTTTCATAATGGCGACCAAATAAAATATTCTTTTGTTTTAATGCTAATAAGCCTTATTAGGATCGCTATGATGAGCAAATTTCAAAATAATTGAGGGCAGTAGTGCTAATTAACACAAAGACAAAAGAATGTAAAAGTGGTTCCCATTTTAATCAAGGCCAGAGGGAGCTTGACTAAAATGTCATCCAGTTTTGATTTGTTGTTACAATAATGAGAAGCCCAGCATTTTGCTTTTTTCTTTAGTTTCGATTCTTGACTTTGAGAAAATTGATCCCATAATTTTAAAGATTAAAGGATGATCCTTGTACTAATCCTTGTAAACCTAAACCCTCCCCTGCAGACATGTCTTTATTGAGACACAGCTTGTTTCAGAAAGGAATACATTATTTTATTTTGTTATCAAGATATCACTGCCTGTAAAGAAAATTATCAATTAGCTGCAGTCTGAGCTAAGAACCCAGAAACCAATGGGTCTTGAAAAATTCTAAAAATGTTGAGAATTTTGGACTAATAATTGTTCTTAAAGAGACCTTGAATTTCCTCCAAAATACTCCTTCATTGCTGATCCTCTTGAAAGAAATGTCTCCATTGCTACAGTGTAGTTATATGTTTTTCTGAACATTACAGTATGTAAACATTTTCAGGGTTGTTCGTATTGTTTCCCCGTTGGAAATGAATATTTTGTACCAGATTCATAATTTGCCTCGGCTGTTTCTTTGTGTACCCCATACAGTGTATGTGTTCACTTGATTTTAGGGTTACCTGTAATTATGACTGATTATGGGAAAAATTCAATATGGTGCCTTAAATATGAAAGGAAAGAATAAAATGATTGATAATCTGTTGAATGACCTTTTGGTCTTGTCATGGTTTATGGTAGGGTTTCAAAATTAATTAAATCAGATTGGTGAAAAGAACATTGTAATGCTGCATTGAATAAATATCAGTTATTCAACAATGCAACCCCATGGCAAGAAGTTAACATTCCAGACTAGAAGAATCTATGAGACAGCAGTGGCCATACTTAATCTAAAGGTGGCTTCTCTCTACTGACTCCCCTTTCCTTTCTGGAAGAAAGGACAGTGAGGACTGAATACAAATGTTGCAAATTCATTGGGTTTAATTAGGCTAAAACAGACAACAGGTTTAAAGTACAGGTCATTTTTCACCGGTCATTTGTTACAAAATCTTTACTAATGCTAAACTAAGACCTTGTTAGCCCTAAAAACAATGTTTTGGCCAAAGGTTAGCCAATTTAAAGGTTTTGGGTTGCTTTAGTATGTAGGCAAAGCAATGACCTGCAACAGGTGACCTGTGGAATGTGACCTCTGTTTTAAACCTGGCAAAAATTTAGAGCGCTCCACTTAAAAAGAGCCTCTATTAGCTACTAGGCAGATAACGAAATCAATTTTTGAACATGAATGACTGCACTAAAGGGAAGTCTGTGTTTGCCTTATGAAAATCACTTAAACAGTAAAAGTTAGTATGGATGAGATGGCAATGTAACAAAGACTGTATCTAATTCCTTTTTTGCAGGAAGTCCTGGTTCACGGCACAAGAGGAGTGCTTACAGTGCATTATATGCTACCCTTTGACGACATGGACTCGCTAAGCTTGTCATTTACCGTTGCTATTTTTAATTTGGCTCATTCTTTTAATTGAACGTTAAAGCAAGGAAGATTGGGAAAATTTCCATATTAATTTCTTTGAAAGGATAACGAAAAACTGTAATTCATTAACAATTATTAATTTTGTCCTTGTATAGAACCAATAATTTAAGAAATTGATATTAAGATTTTGCTGTACCTACATGTATTAAATGGAAAGATTTGTAATTTCTCTGGAAATAATTATTTTCCATCTCTTTTACATGTAGTTTAAGGTTGTGAATAAAAAAATTAAATGCTGTAAGGGAGATTGATATAGCCGGGGCTTTTCGTCTTACAGGATCATTTTATCAAATTGCGGCTCATAGACCATTAATTTATTTTATAGGTCCCAGTTGTTCAAGTGATCCGTTGAATATTAAATAACTGTCATGGGGATAAGTCATATAGCAAAACCCATTGCGTTATCCAATGGATTTATTCGGTGGATAGCATTATCCACCCTTTTTTGAACGACTGGGGCCAGTTCTGTGCTCAGGCTTTTGAGTAAAAGCGAGGCTGGAGTTAGCCTTTCTTTCTTTCAAACCTCATTGCTTTTCTTTTGTAAATCATTTTGTTGTAATGCTAATAACGAGTTTCTGCTTACATAAGAAAAGCAGTGCGGTTTGTCAAAATTTTAGGTAACATTGGGCTAGGGCGAAAGCAGGTGGAGAAAAATATTCTTAATTTTGATTTTTGCCTCGTTTTGTTTTTATCAAGTGCATTTTTTTGCAAACGACTCAGTCAGCTTACCTACTTAAAAATCATGTTTCTTCACACCCTTTGAACTGTGGATACATCAGTTATTCACCAATGCATCGACCAACATGTCTGACCAACTGTTTGTTTGCTGTTGGCTGACGCTGCAGTCATTAACAGTCATTGAAGTCCCTATCATCTGTCGATAATGTGTACCATAATAACTGTTCTTTGATTGCTCCTTCAGTTTTTAAGTAAACATTTGCACAATTCACACGTGTGCCCCCAATCCGCATTCAAAATCTTGTGGGATTAGCCAGGGTTTGCTCTCAGGCGTAAATGGTCTAAAGGAGATCTTTATTTAGACTAAGGCTGCATTAATATTGTTAGTTTGAGTTGTTCGAGACATGATGTTGAACTCTTTTACTGGTTTTAGTAGTTCTTAAAATAAAAATTGTGATTAATGTACATGTATTGTAGTCTTTAGGCAACAGTACATATTAAGTTAACGTCAGTTCATGTCATCTGTTGTAAGCAACTTGTTATTGTCGCTGTCCAGTGATGAACAACAAAATCAAATATATCCCTTAGACCAGAAACGTTTTTGGAGAGTTATTAGGGCTAGGAGACACTTTTTGGTGATGTTTATTTGTCTGTCAGCACAGTGACATTATCCTGACCTGTGGAATGTGATCTGTTTTTTCGACCCGCGGCATATAAATGGTAAATATGTTTGGTATGTTTGACCATCATTATTATAAGCGGTTCTCAATAAACAAGTTAAAAATTTGCATTGTTTAAATTTTGTTGTTGTCTAATATTCCCTCGAAAGAAAATTAAATTGAATTCCTGCTTAAATTGCTTGGGATTGTGGATAAGCATACATTGTAAGCCTTAGGAAAGGAAAGGAAAGGAAAGGATCTTTATTTAAGTGTCTAGTTGTTCTAGCGCTGGAGCACTGATTGGGGACACTGTAAACTGAAATTAACAAATAATGCAAATCAAGTCAAAAGCACCAAAAGCGTTCGGTTTTTTACTTTTTATTTATCTTTTAGCCTTGTAAATACAAGTCATTTTAAACTCTAGCAAATACTATGGATACTAATAATGATGATAATAACAATGAGCTTTATTTAAGTGTCAAGTGTACAAAAATTTAAATGTATTTAGTGCTCAGGCACTGAATAGGGGCGCTACAGAAATCAAATCAACACATCAAATCGACGTGTTGGTTTTTGAGGAGAAGGGAAAACCAGAATACCCGGAGAAAAACCTTGTGGGACTGATTGAGTAGAAAACCAACAAACTCAAACCACATAAGATGCCAAGTCTGGGAATCAAACCTGTACCACAATGGTGGGAGGCCTGTGCTGTCACCTCTGCGCCATTCCTGCTCCTCTCATATCTCAAGGATGAGATACTTGGGC
>NC_090882.1:8396810-8399310 GCF_036669935.1 Montipora foliosa
CACATATACATTGTATCATTACTTTGATGTAAAAGAAATTAGTTTATAAATATAGTTATATTATTTTAGACCACTGTCATAAATGGCGACCACTTTTACATTCTTTTTTATTTATGTTAATTAGACCTACTACCCTCAGTTTGAAACAAATATTCTTTTGAAATCAAGGCTAGAAAGGCTTATTAGCATTAAAACCAAAGAATAATATTTTATTTGGCAACCATTATGAAAGAAGTCTATTCTCTATTTTTAACTATGAACTGTAATATTGCTGAAATCATTTCTTTCTTTACCCTTGGATTTTTAGAGTAGCTTGCAATTGGTGTAGCTAATATCTCCAAGCATTTTACCCTCCCTACCATGATATACCACAGAGGACAGCTGACCACAACACTGGAAACTCTATGCCCTACTCTTTGCACCCCACAGGGTTATTACCATTGAAGGGGGGTGTCTTGAAAACATAGACCCCGAAGACCCCCTAAGAATCCTTAAGACGCTAAGACTCGAAAACGACGAAAGGTAACCCAAAACCCTCAATAATTTGGCTAACCCTAGGCCTAAAAACCAACTTTAGGCCTGGTTAGTCCTAGGGTTAGCCAAATTGAGGGTTTTGGGTTACTTTGTTCGTTTTCAAGTCTTAGGGTCTTAGGGGTTTTTGGTTTCAAGACACCCCATTGAAGGGTTGTTAGATCGACAACGGTTTATTGTCCTTATCCAAGAAGACTAGAGTGTCCAACCATTCACATGTTTGCATAACAAAGGCAGCACTTTCTTGTCAGTGATTTAATGACCTTGAGTGTTGGTCTGGCCAGGGTTTTGATCCCGCAAGCTGATGCACAGGAGTACTATACATGTATTAATGAATAATGCTAGCATTTTATTTTAATAACATTGTGCTGCTGATTTTCATTTATCTGCAGAGGAGAAGGACTACTTCAAACCACTGAGGAATTATTTGAAGCATCACAAGTAAGTTATGGACTTCCAGGTGAAGGGGATACATGTAGACATGGAGAAAAAAATCTTTGTTTTGTAGGATTTGGACTGTCTTTTGGAGAGTGACCTTGGAAAGTGATGTACATAGGTTGTAAGGTGCAGGTCGCAGGTCACTGTTTTACCGTAACTGAAACATCCCAAAGCGTTGCAAAAATGCTAACCTTAGGCTTAGACATTATGATAATAATAATGATTATTATCTATTAAAGCATAGTGTTTAGGCCTAATGTTAGCAATAGTAAAGGTTTGGGTTGTTTCACCCCCAGCTATGGTGAAACAATGGCCTGCAACCTGCAGTTAATTTACACCCTCCAGTGAGATGTATTAGTTCAAGTGACCTCAAAATCAGGGTACAACTAGGATAACTTTCCCCTTTATTGGAACAATGATGTCAGTCCTACATTGAAATAGTGTCTTTAATAATGTCTCTCAATACACTTAAAGTTATTGGATGAACAATGTCAAACTTTTCATTAATATGCCTCTTTGCGTCCTACAATGAGACTAGTTATGATACGGTGTCTTACACTTGCAGACTGCAGACTAACCCTAAATCACACTTATTGAAAGCTAACCACTGTAAAATGGTTGCTTAGACTTATTAAATACCGTTTATCAGCACTATTATTTTGTAGGCAGTCTGCAGTCTGCATACCTGTTATGATGTTTAGTTGGTCTCATCTTAGAACACAAAGGAGGATGTTATTTTTTTGTTTCATTTTAATAATTTTAATTATTAAAATGAAAATCAAAATATTTAAATTTATTTTGAATGTACAGTATAAATTACATTTTATGGAAATTATAATGGTGCTTTCCTGTGATTTGAAGAATTTGGTAAATGCATGCTCATTGGGATTTTATGTTACAGAATTTCGCAAATGCTGGAAAGGCACTCTATCGAGTAGCAAGGAAATACGCTGCAAAGGTAAATGGTTTATAATTCCTTCACGTTGTGCAATCTCTATTCTTTCATTTACCAGGCTATAAATGTTGAGAATAGCTGCAAAAATGTCATCCTTTGACGTGAGAATTTTCAGTCTTGGCACTGTGCGGGATGTATGTCACAGGAACTTTAAGTTATAATTGCACAAGCTCCCACAAGATCCCTGTGTCTCATCTGAACAAAGTTGTTGGGAGAATGAAGGCACACATGGTTTCGACAACACAGTCATCACTTTCTCCCCAACAGCTCCCCCCCCCCCCCCCCCCCCCCCCATCCTAACCTCCCCTTCCGCACCTACAACTTTCAAAAACGAGGAATGACCTAACAATGGTATCTAAGTGACCCAAAATGACCTAAAATGAGTAGGTCATTTTAGATCATTTTAGGTACCGTTGCAGCTCATATTAGATCATTTTAGGTCATTTTAGATACTGTTGTAGCTTATTTTAGATCATTTTAGGTCATTTTAGGTCATTCCTTGTTTTAGTAACTACTACGTGACTTGAAACCTGAAAACATTCAGAAAAGCTGCAGTACGTTGGCCTCAACATTGCT
>NC_090882.1:8404310-8424986 GCF_036669935.1 Montipora foliosa
GTGGAAGATTGACGAGAGCATCTTTTCTGAAGACTCATCCATAGCCACATTATCACGAAAATCGTCTCTACAAAGTGTAGAGTGCATTGAATGTGAACCAAAAACTACCATTGAACACCTTGGAAGAACAGCATACAAAACAGAATTGTGACACTACATTTTTTGTCGTTCTGCGAGATTAAGCGGCCCAGTATGTAGTAAAAGTTCAGGTCACACTGAAACTCCAGCTTGGTTTTTAAACAATTTCGCCCAAGTGAACAGACTGAAATTTCCTCCAAGTCTTAATCCAGGTAATCAAGGCTTGATTTCTCTTGAGTCTCGTCTTCGTTCTTCAGAGAGAGACACTTTTCAGGGGTGAGTGTGTGCTCCTTTCTTGAAACAGCGGCTGGTAATCAGGTCTTCTGGTAAACAGGTCCTTCAAGGCTTTGAAGTGAAATGACATCTTAAGGCCTGGCCAAACGCTCGCAACATTTGAACGCGACATCTTGCAACATTGTTGGGCACAACATGTTGCATACGGTTGGCCACCCTGTTGCGATATGTTGCAACATGTTGGATGATTTTGGATCAAATTTGAAAATGGTCAAATTTTTCGAGCAACATTTTGGATGTTGCATGATGTTGTACTCGTTTGGCCACGTTCACGCAACACTGTTGCGCTAAGGCATGCGCGTTAGGTCCACTTCTTGCGCGCCAGGGGCCTGGAGCACATGAACATTGACATGTTGCGTTGAAAATGATGAAAATGTTGCATCCGTTTGGCCACCCTGTGCAACACATGTCGCAACATCATGCAACAATGTTGCAAGATGTTGCGAGCGTTTGGCCAGGCCTTTAGACTGCTTAATAAGGGAGCTTAAGCAACAACAATGGGGAGGGCAACAAGAACGTCATAAATTTGCATATTTAGTTGGCAAAAAAAAAAAATTGGCTTTGCACGCCCTGCACGTGTGTTTTTGACTTTTGTCCATTTCTTTGCCGTCGTCAGCAAAACTGCAACGTGAAATAGCCAAATGTGAGGTTTTATGAAGAACGTCAGCACTTGAGGATAAATTTTCTAATTAAGCGCCGTTCCGACCAATGCGGTTTTTGGGGAACTACCACACCCTTGTCATTAAAAAGGTTGAAATAGTCATGAAGTGATTACATTATAATGTGAATTTATATTTTGAGATGACGTTCTTGTTGCCGTTGTCGTTACTTTAGCTCCCTAATTAACAATTAGACCCGTAGCCCTTGCGGGCTACGGGTCAATAGCCCACGAGGCGAAGCCGAATGGGCTATTGACCCGTGGCCCTTGAGGGCGAAGGGTCTAATTGTTTTAGTATCACCCAACTAGTCGGACAGAAAAGGCAATAACAAA
Organism: Montipora foliosa; assembly: GCF_036669935.1. NCBI lineage: Eukaryota > Metazoa > Cnidaria > Anthozoa > Scleractinia > Acroporidae > Montipora > Montipora foliosa. The sequence continues at coordinate 8,405,674 of NC_090882.1, forward strand.
CTTAGCAAATGCGAGTTGAAGAAATATTTGTTTGGGAATAAAACGAAAGAAAGCGTCACGCTTTTTGCTACTCGAAGACTATTACTAATAGTCCTCTAGTAGCGTAGCCAATCAAAATGCAGGATTTGCATTAGTCCAGTGGTTGAGTGATACTAATTAACAATTATCACAGAGTCAAAGATGACTGGGTAAAGTACATATACAATCAAGCCAGACTAGTGGTCTGCAGTATTTTTGGAACTTGAATCGAGTAAATTTTGTTCTGAAGATTCTTAAATTCAACAAAGAGATTCCATGTTGCCATGTGTCTGTCCAGTAATAGATTACAGATGAGGTCACTGACGTTCTTACTACACTTTGATGTCTTATGTGATCCATTACTGAACATATGCACGGCAACATGGAATCTATTTGTTTTGTAATAAAGAATTATTCAAAGTTTTTGATGATGACTTTGGCTATGCATCTCTCCCCTAAAAGATCTTAGGTGAGAACCGATCAAATTGCACGTATTATTGAGCTTATTATGTATTAATCCACATTAGATGATCTAACAGGATGAAATCTTAATATATTAACTATATTGGCCAAGATGCGGTTATTTTAAAAACAGTGCAAGCATGAGAGACATCAGAATACATTTCTAAATGTAAACTCTTTCCAAGCCGTTAGATACATGTAATTGTCAGGACGGGAAGACATGTAATTCAATTTTAATTGTAACAAGCAGTTTCGTTATAATTGAGGCCTCAGTTGAATAATCATTAAGTAAGGTTTTTTTTTCGTTCATATTCTGCAATGTGAACTGACACAGGTAACACTGTGACAGTAACTAAAAATTTGGAAGGGACGAAATGGTTCAATTGAAAGATCAAGACATCAAAGTGTGTAATGAAACATAACACTCTGCTTTGACCAGGATGTGAAGAACATTATTTTTATTTATTAGCCCTCAGGAATATATACATTGTACTAAGAAAACCTATCTTGTTGTACACATTCTTTTTGTTTTTGCACCTTTCATGAACAAGTGGATTCCAGTGTTCCTGTTTGGGCTAGACTAAAACACAGGCCACATGTCACTGTTCCACAAATCAATAAACAACACAAAAAGTGTCTCCAGTAGCCCTATTTACGTTCCAAAAATGTTGTTTCAGGTTTAGGGGAAACGTTTGGTTTAGTCTTGACCTGTGCAATGTGACCTGTGTTTGAAACCCATCTGTTTCGATATCTTAACACCAACTTAAAATTCAATTACTCTTTGGAGGTCTTGATTTAACAACATCTGTATAGAGTGGTTTTCAAATGAGTGTCGTAAAACCAAAACCAAAGTAATTACTTTGGCCAATCAAAAAGGACGGGAGACAATCCAGTAAACCAATCAAAACTCGAAGTAATTACACGTAGCCGACACAAAGCGCGGGAAAATGTGCACGCGCGAGCCACAATTGGTTTTGGTTTCACTTCTGATTGGTTGAAAAAGTGGCTCGAGAACTTTGAACCAATCACTGAGTGAAGTAATTATAAACCAAAGCAATTCGCTAATTACTTTCGACACTCAATTGAAAACCGCTCTACTCAAACTTATAGATTTTACTCAGTCTAATGTCAGACGATTTTACTCGTCAATAGGCTCTGTTGCACTGCTGGAAGCTAAGGGTTTTATTGTGAAAGAGTGAATTATAATTAATATTGACATTCTATCATTCCAGCCATTTTTGGAAATGGTGGATTTTGACCCTTTTTACTCTGTTGCATTGGATATCGTTGAAGGCAGAAAAAAGTGAAACCATTGGTTGAACGTGGAATTTAGGGGTTTTATGAAAGCAAGAGTAATAAGTATTCAACTGCAATATTTTGCAGTTTTTCTTTGACACTCGAGGGTTAGCCTTGTGAGAAAGATATGCAATTTAAAAAAGGAAACCTTGCACCTGTTTATAGGAGTTTCGTACGGTTTTTTTTTTTGGTAGAAGGTTAATTTTTTTTCAACAGTAAAAATTGTTGGTAAACAAGATGGAGTCTTGCCAATTTTTTCCAGCAGAAAGCCTTTTTTGGAATCGCAGCTTTTGCTTGGCTTGAAAATCTCCCTAGTCCTGTGTAAAGGATACAGCAAATTCTTACAAAATAAGTGACTTAGGCCCGTTTTAAACGTCGCATTTTACATGTGCCGAATCTAATGCAAATGAGCGAAAACAATAGATTCAACTTAGTGCATGCTGCGGAACGCCGATCCGAGAGAGTACGAAGACCACAGTGCACAAGTGCGTCCCTGTAGGGAAGCCCAGGAAAGATTATCTCTAAGGCTTTTTTTTGCACACCCTCAATTAGCAGGCTAAGATATTCCGGAAAATTTGCCCAAACTGGGGAGGCATACTCCAACACTGAACGGATCAGGCTGGAGTACACCAGAACTAAATCCCCTTCCATCACACCGGACTTCTTGAAACAACGCAGTACGTACAGGCGTTTGCACGCTCTCTGAACAATGTACTCGCAGTGCGTGCTTCAGCATAACTTATCAGTGACATACACACCAAGCAACTTATACGTGTGGACGCGCTCGATTTCGGACCCAGAAAGCTGCAAAGGAGGAGGATGGTGCGGCTTGTAGTGTAACACGGCAGAAAACTGGTGGAACACCTAGGTATAATATCTACTACCGGGAGACGAAGTCATCACGGCTTCCCTGCATGTGACGTTCGAAAGTTTGATGGATGGAAAGCTTAAATGCAGTTTGGTGATTTTTTGGCCGAATTGAGAAAAAGGGTGCAAGGGCCCGTTTATATGAGGCGAGCCAGCCCGGTTAGGCAAGCTGGCCCGGTAAAAGGGCTGAAGTGTTTATATGTTCTTGTAACCGTGAAAGTCACGCAAGGGATAACTGTTTTGGTTCGAAATGAAGGTCCATTTTAGCTCAAGCAAGAACGGAATGGAATTTTAAACCAAAATATGCAAAAATAATCCTGTGAAAATGCAAATCTCGGATCTGGCTGCGTTTTCAAGGCAACCCACCCGTCCTAACAAATTTTCATCCCGACAAACCGGGCTGGACCGTTTACTATGAGAATTTTGCAGCCCGGCTTGCCGAGATCTCGGCAGCTCAGACCAGGATCTCGGCAAGCGGGCCAGCCCGCCTTTTCATATAAACATATCGAGATTTTACCAAAGAAAATAAGCATTAAACGAGGTCTCCCCAAAGCGGGCCAGCCAAAAGGCAATGGCCTTTACTTTTTCTACTCAAGATAATCACTTTGTTCGAGATTTGCGTGTAAAGAACTTGACTTTTCACGGTGGTTAAGTAAACGTAGTATTCCAGTTCAATATAAAAGATCTCAAGCAGTCCGTTAAACGAAATTTGGAAATTTGTGACTGTGCAGACCATCATACTACATTTAGCTTTCCGACCGTAGACTACACCTTACCTTATAAAGGAGGTAGCGATTCCTCTTGTTTGTAAATTTTACTTTTTTTTAACGCCGTGTTATCAAATGGCCATTCGTTAACCCTTAACTACCAAAATACTTACCATTTTTAAAGTAATCTTTCGCGAATAAACGGTTTGCAGCACTTCGCTACGCCGTATTAGAAGATTCCATTGCAACAAATGCGGTTTCGAGTCAATGTGGGCTCAGGTTTAGGCATCACGTCAGCAATGTTCGAAGGGCGTCCGAGGTGGATCATATCCGGTAAGTCCATCATTTTATAAGTGATCTTTCGGGCCATATTCGTCAACAGAAGCCCCCAGGCTGGCATCATTAAGCTAGAATGTGGGTAGAGGCAAACCTTTGGAAGAACACAAAGGCGAGAGATGGTTTCATGCAGACTGGGACGCCGAAAATGTTCTTTTGTAAACATGGCGGTTCACGAGTGAAGTTGTCTCTCTGGCCTTTCTGTGGACGAATTCCAGGACCTACTGACACAATCTGGGCAAGTTTTGAAAGCTAAAGCCTTCAATCGATGAGTAATTTTGCTGGTAGGACTGGGTGGCCCGACACTTATGAAAAAATCTATGAAATGAGAATCGGGGGGCTTCCCTTGTCATGGAATGGCAGAATTACCCAGAATTCTTTTTGGCCACGAAGGAGGCCACTTGACTGGCCCTCGTCAAATAGCTAAAGCGCGGCCGGAGGAAAAAGTAGTGAGAAGAAGATCTCTAGCCAGTAACCCTGGTGTGTGTTGTTAACGTAGACTTTTGATTTCTGAAGAAGTTTTTACTCTGGAAAACTCGCAGCAAAGTAGTGCTTTTTTTAGCCGTGTTATCCTCGTAGCAAAAGAACTGGCCTTTCGTAATTTCTTGTCAAGCAAAGGGTATAATGTAAATAAGAGAATACTGAGATTTATATTTGCAAATTACCTGTCCTTTTACCACTTAAGTCAAACTCTACATCTGTATGCAATAAGCGCATTCAAAATCTTCTCATGCATGATCTTGGTGGAAATTACCTTCTGTCCTTCAATAAACCTAAAACAACCAGTTATGGTCTTAGTTCTTTTTCTAACGTACCAGCTAAGTTGCGAATTGCGCTACCTGATTTTATCCGTACCACTGAGTTTACTGGGTTTAAAGAGAATCGAGGCTCGCATTTTGTACAGCGGCTTTTCTTGTTAATTAATATATCTTCAAATATTGTGTATTTAGTTATGTACCTGTATATGCTATGTATTTTAGTTGTAAATGTAATGTCTCGAAGATATTAGCTCTTGTAGTTATTCTGAAATTCGAGATGAAATATAGTTTATGCATGCTTGCATGTATGTATGTGTGTTACCTTAAGCAGGGCGCATGCGCACTATTAGCTCTTGTAGTTATTCTGAAATTCCAGATGAAATATAGTTTATGCATGCTTGCATGTATGTATGTGTGTTACCTTTAGCAGGGCGCATGCGCACACTTTGTAATCTGCGACTTCTTTGCTTACCATATGACAGAGAAAAAGACTTTTCCGTTAAATATATAAGCCATCTAATTCTTACGCTATATTGACAAGGGCGGTTTGGAGCTGTGAGTAGGCGTGGGATTTGTCACATATGGTTTAGGGGCCGACATATCTCTCCCTCAATGCCGTACCGGGAGGCAAGGTCGGTAGCAGAAAGCAGTGAAGGGCCAACTGCGTCCAAAAGCGATCGCACGGGCCGAAATCCCGGGATGACTCGTTTGGTACGACGCTCCAGCGCCGGTGTCTGGAGGTACTGCGTTTTTCTCTCTTGTTCAAACATTCCGTCAGCGCATGCGCAAATGTTCTGGCTCTTCGATACCTAGCTTACCAAAAAAAAATTAACTTGCTGTTTTTTTTTGTTTTTTTTAAACCAGCAATTGGCATTTCAGGTGATTTTATAGGCATAAACGTAACGTAAGAACCGTGCGTGTCTGTTCTTGTCTCAGACAGAGGCGAGAGATGGTTTCATGCAGACTGGGACGCCTAAAATGCTCTTTCTCTAAGAGTGGTCGCTTTGTAATTTGATAATAGTAGTATTTATAAATCATTTCTTATATTTCTTAGTTGTAAAGAGGCGCAATTCAGTTTTTTTAACTGCAATGTTTTTCTTAATAAACACAGTCTATCTATCTATCTATATCTATCTTTTGTAAACATGGCGGTTCACGAGTGAAGTTGTCTCTCTGGCCTTTCTGTGGACGAATTCCAGGACCTACTGACACAATCTGGGCAAGTTTTGAAAGCTAAAGCCTTCAATCGATGAGTAATTTTGCTGGTAGGACTGGGTGGCCCGACACTTATGAAAAAATCTATGAAATGAGAATCGGGGGGCTTCCCTTGTCATGGAATGGCAGAATTACCCAGAATTCTTTTTGGCCACGAAGGAGGCCACTTGACTGGCCCTCGTCAAATAGCTAAAGCGCGGCCGGAGGAAAAAGTAGTGAGAAGAAGATCTCTAGCCAGTAACCCTGGTGTGTGTTGTTAACGTAGACTTTTGATTTCTGAAGAAGTTTTTACTCTGGAAAACTCGCAGCAAAGTAGTGCTTTTTTTAGCCGTGTTATCCTCGTAGCAAAAGAACTGGCCTTTCGTAATTTCTTGTCAAGCAAAGGGTATAATGTAAATAAGAGAATACTGAGATTTATATTTGCAAATTACCTGTCCTTTTACCACTTAAGTCAAACTCTACATCTGTATGCAATAAGCGCATTCAAAATCTTCTCATGCATGATCTTGGTGGAAATTACCTTCTGTCCTTCAATAAACCTAAAACAACCAGTTATGGTCTTAGTTCTTTTTCTAACGTACCAGCTAAGTTGCGAATTGCGCTACCTGATTTTATCCGTACCACTGAGTTTACTGGGTTTAAAGAGAATCGAGGCTCGCATTTTGTACAGCGGCTTTTCTTGTTAATTAATATATCTTCAAATATTGTGTATTTAGTTATGTACCTGTATATGCTATGTATTTTAGTTGTAAATGTAATGTCTCGAAGATATTAGCTCTTGTAGTTATTCTGAAATTCGAGATGAAATATAGTTTATGCATGCTTGCATGTATGTATGTGTGTTACCTTAAGCAGGGCGCATGCGCACTATTAGCTCTTGTAGTTATTCTGAAATTCCAGATGAAATATAGTTTATGCATGCTTGCATGTATGTATGTGTGTTACCTTTAGCAGGGCGCATGCGCACACTTTGTAATCTGCGACTTCTTTGCTTACCATATGACAGAGAAAAAGACTTTTCCGTTAAATATATAAGCCATCTAATTCTTACGCTATATTGACAAGGGCGGTTTGGAGCTGTGAGTAGGCGTGGGATTTGTCACATATGGTTTAGGGGCCGACATATCTCTCCCTCAATGCCGTACCGGGAGGCAAGGTCGGTAGCAGAAAGCAGTGAAGGGCCAACTGCGTCCAAAAGCGATCGCACGGGCCGAAATCCCGGGATGACTCGTTTGGTACGACGCTCCAGCGCCGGTGTCTGGAGGTACTGCGTTTTTCTCTCTTGTTCAAACATTCCGTCAGCGCATGCGCAAATGTTCTGGCTCTTCGATACCTAGCTTACCAAAAAAAAATTAACTTGCTGTTTTTTTTTGTTTTTTTTTAAACCAGCAATTGGCATTTCAGGTGATTTTATAGGCATAAACGTAACGTAAGAACCGTGCGTGTCTGTTCTTGTCTCAGACAGAGGCGAGAGATGGTTTCATGCAGACTGGGACGCCTAAAATGCTCTTTCTCTAAGAGTGGTCGCTTTGTAATTTGATAATAGTAGTATTTATAAATCATTTCTTATATTTCTTAGTTGTAAAGAGGCGCAATTCAGTTTTTTTAACTGCAATGTTTTTCTTAATAAACACAGTCTATCTATCTATCTATATCTATCTTTTGTAAACATGGCGGTTCACGAGTGAAGTTGTCTCTCTGGCCTTTCTGTGGACGAATTCCAGGACCTACTGACACAATCTGGGCAAGTTTTGAAAGCTAAAGCCTTCAATCGATGAGTAATTTTGCTGGTAGGACTGGGTGGCCCGACACTTATGAAAAAATCTATGAAATGAGAATCGGGGGGCTTCCCTTGTCATGGAATGGCAGAATTACCCAGAATTCTTTTTGGCCACGAAGGAGGCCACTTGACTGGCCCTCGTCAAATAGCTAAAGCGCGGCCGGAGGAAAAAGTAGTGAGAAGAAGATCTCTAGCCAGTAACCCTGGTGTGTGTTGTTAACGTAGACTTTTGATTTCTGAAGAAGTTTTTACTCTGGAAAACTCGCAGCAAAGTAGTGCTTTTTTTAGCCGTGTTATCCTCGTAGCAAAAGAACTGGCCTTTCGTAATTTCTTGTCAAGCAAAGGGTATAATGTAAATAAGAGAATACTGAGATTTATATTTGCAAATTACCTGTCCTTTTACCACTTAAGTCAAACTCTACATCTGTATGCAATAAGCGCATTCAAAATCTTCTCATGCATGATCTTGGTGGAAATTACCTTCTGTCCTTCAATAAACCTAAAACAACCAGTTATGGTCTTAGTTCTTTTTCTAACGTACCAGCTAAGTTGCGAATTGCGCTACCTGATTTTATCCGTACCACTGAGTTTACTGGGTTTAAAGAGAATCGAGGCTCGCATTTTGTACAGCGGCTTTTCTTGTTAATTAATATATCTTCAAATATTGTGTATTTAGTTATGTACCTGTATATGCTATGTATTTTAGTTGTAAATGTAATGTCTCGAAGATATTAGCTCTTGTAGTTATTCTGAAATTCGAGATGAAATATAGTTTATGCATGCTTGCATGTATGTATGTGTGTTACCTTAAGCAGGGCGCATGCGCACTATTAGCTCTTGTAGTTATTCTGAAATTCCAGATGAAATATAGTTTATGCATGCTTGCATGTATGTATGTGTGTTACCTTTAGCAGGGCGCATGCGCACACTTTGTAATCTGCGACTTCTTTGCTTACCATATGACAGAGAAAAAGACTTTTCCGTTAAATATATAAGCCATCTAATTCTTACGCTATATTGACAAGGGCGGTTTGGAGCTGTGAGTAGGCGTGGGATTTGTCACATATGGTTTAGGGGCCGACATATCTCTCCCTCAATGCCGTACCGGGAGGCAAGGTCGGTAGCAGAAAGCAGTGAAGGGCCAACTGCGTCCAAAAGCGATCGCACGGGCCGAAATCCCGGGATGACTCGTTTGGTACGACGCTCCAGCGCCGGTGTCTGGAGGTACTGCGTTTTTCTCTCTTGTTCAAACATTCCGTCAGCGCATGCGCAAATGTTCTGGCTCTTCGATACCTAGCTTACCAAAAAAAAATTAACTTGCTGTTTTTTTTGTTTTTTTTTAAACCAGCAATTGGCATTTCAGGTGATTTTATAGGCATAAACGTAACGTAAGAACCGTGCGTGTCTGTTCTTGTCTCAGACAGAGGCGAGAGATGGTTTCATGCAGACTGGGACGCCTAAAATGCTCTTTCTCTAAGAGTGGTCGCTTTGTAATTTGATAATAGTAGTATTTATAAATCATTTCTTATATTTCTTAGTTGTAAAGAGGCGCAATTCAGTTTTTTTAACTGCAATGTTTTTCTTAATAAACACAGTCTATCTATCTATCTATATCTATCTTTTGTAAACATGGCGGTTCACGAGTGAAGTTGTCTCTCTGGCCTTTCTGTGGACGAATTCCAGGACCTACTGACACAATCTGGGCAAGTTTTGAAAGCTAAAGCCTTCAATCGATGAGTAATTTTGCTGGTAGGACTGGGTGGCCCGACACTTATGAAAAAATCTATGAAATGAGAATCGGGGGGCTTCCCTTGTCATGGAATGGCAGAATTACCCAGAATTCTTTTTGGCCACGAAGGAGGCCACTTGACTGGCCCTCGTCAAATAGCTAAAGCGCGGCCGGAGGAAAAAGTAGTGAGAAGAAGATCTCTAGCCAGTAACCCTGGTGTGTGTTGTTAACGTAGACTTTTGATTTCTGAAGAAGTTTTTACTCTGGAAAACTCGCAGCAAAGTAGTGCTTTTTTTAGCCGTGTTATCCTCGTAGCAAAAGAACTGGCCTTTCGTAATTTCTTGTCAAGCAAAGGGTATAATGTAAATAAGAGAATACTGAGATTTATATTTGCAAATTACCTGTCCTTTTACCACTTAAGTCAAACTCTACATCTGTATGCAATAAGCGCATTCAAAATCTTCTCATGCATGATCTTGGTGGAAATTACCTTCTGTCCTTCAATAAACCTAAAACAACCAGTTATGGTCTTAGTTCTTTTTCTAACGTACCAGCTAAGTTGCGAATTGCGCTACCTGATTTTATCCGTACCACTGAGTTTACTGGGTTTAAAGAGAATCGAGGCTCGCATTTTGTACAGCGGCTTTTCTTGTTAATTAATATATCTTCAAATATTGTGTATTTAGTTATGTACCTGTATATGCTATGTATTTTAGTTGTAAATGTAATGTCTCGAAGATATTAGCTCTTGTAGTTATTCTGAAATTCGAGATGAAATATAGTTTATGCATGCTTGCATGTATGTATGTGTGTTACCTTAAGCAGGGCGCATGCGCACTATTAGCTCTTGTAGTTATTCTGAAATTCCAGATGAAATATAGTTTATGCATGCTTGCATGTATGTATGTGTGTTACCTTTAGCAGGGCGCATGCGCACACTTTGTAATCTGCGACTTCTTTGCTTACCATATGACAGAGAAAAAGACTTTTCCGTTAAATATATAAGCCATCTAATTCTTACGCTATATTGACAAGGGCGGTTTGGAGCTGTGAGTAGGCGTGGGATTTGTCACATATGGTTTAGGGGCCGACATATCTCTCCCTCAATGCCGTACCGGGAGGCAAGGTCGGTAGCAGAAAGCAGTGAAGGGCCAACTGCGTCCAAAAGCGATCGCACGGGCCGAAATCCCGGGATGACTCGTTTGGTACGACGCTCCAGCGCCGGTGTCTGGAGGTACTGCGTTTTTCTCTCTTGTTCAAACATTCCGTCAGCGCATGCGCAAATGTTCTGGCTCTTCGATACCTAGCTTACCAAAAAAAAATTAACTTGCTGTTTTTTTTTGTTTTTTTTTAAACCAGCAATTGGCATTTCAGGTGATTTTATAGGCATAAACGTAACGTAAGAACCGTGCGTGTCTGTTCTTGTCTCAGACAGAGGCGAGAGATGGTTTCATGCAGACTGGGACGCCTAAAATGCTCTTTCTCTAAGAGTGGTCGCTTTGTAATTTGATAATAGTAGTATTTATAAATCATTTCTTATATTTCTTAGTTGTAAAGAGGCGCAATTCAGTTTTTTTAACTGCAATGTTTTTCTTAATAAACACAGTCTATCTATCTATCTATATCTATCTTTTGTAAACATGGCGGTTCACGAGTGAAGTTGTCTCTCTGGCCTTTCTGTGGACGAATTCCAGGACCTACTGACACAATCTGGGCAAGTTTTGAAAGCTAAAGCCTTCAATCGATGAGTAATTTTGCTGGTAGGACTGGGTGGCCCGACACTTATGAAAAAATCTATGAAATGAGAATCGGGGGGCTTCCCTTGTCATGGAATGGCAGAATTACCCAGAATTCTTTTTGGCCACGAAGGAGGCCACTTGACTGGCCCTCGTCAAATAGCTAAAGCGCGGCCGGAGGAAAAAGTAGTGAGAAGAAGATCTCTAGCCAGTAACCCTGGTGTGTGTTGTTAACGTAGACTTTTGATTTCTGAAGAAGTTTTTACTCTGGAAAACTCGCAGCAAAGTAGTGCTTTTTTTAGCCGTGTTATCCTCGTAGCAAAAGAACTGGCCTTTCGTAATTTCTTGTCAAGCAAAGGGTATAATGTAAATAAGAGAATACTGAGATTTATATTTGCAAATTACCTGTCCTTTTACCACTTAAGTCAAACTCTACATCTGTATGCAATAAGCGCATTCAAAATCTTCTCATGCATGATCTTGGTGGAAATTACCTTCTGTCCTTCAATAAACCTAAAACAACCAGTTATGGTCTTAGTTCTTTTTCTAACGTACCAGCTAAGTTGCGAATTGCGCTACCTGATTTTATCCGTACCACTGAGTTTACTGGGTTTAAAGAGAATCGAGGCTCGCATTTTGTACAGCGGCTTTTCTTGTTAATTAATATATCTTCAAATATTGTGTATTTAGTTATGTACCTGTATATGCTATGTATTTTAGTTGTAAATGTAATGTCTCGAAGATATTAGCTCTTGTAGTTATTCTGAAATTCGAGATGAAATATAGTTTATGCATGCTTGCATGTATGTATGTGTGTTACCTTAAGCAGGGCGCATGCGCACTATTAGCTCTTGTAGTTATTCTGAAATTCCAGATGAAATATAGTTTATGCATGCTTGCATGTATGTATGTGTGTTACCTTTAGCAGGGCGCATGCGCACACTTTGTAATCTGCGACTTCTTTGCTTACCATATGACAGAGAAAAAGACTTTTCCGTTAAATATATAAGCCATCTAATTCTTACGCTATATTGACAAGGGCGGTTTGGAGCTGTGAGTAGGCGTGGGATTTGTCACATATGGTTTAGGGGCCGACATATCTCTCCCTCAATGCCGTACCGGGAGGCAAGGTCGGTAGCAGAAAGCAGTGAAGGGCCAACTGCGTCCAAAAGCGATCGCACGGGCCGAAATCCCGGGATGACTCGTTTGGTACGACGCTCCAGCGCCGGTGTCTGGAGGTACTGCGTTTTTCTCTCTTGTTCAAACATTCCGTCAGCGCATGCGCAAATGTTCTGGCTCTTCGATACCTAGCTTACCAAAAAAAATTAACTTGGGGGTTTTTTTTGTTTTTTTTTAAACCAGCAATTGGCATTTCAGGTGATTTTATAGGCATAAACGTAACGTAAGAACCGTGCGTGTCTGTTCTTGTCTCAGACAGAGGCGAGAGATGGTTTCATGCAGACTGGGACGCCTAAAATGCTCTTTCTCTAAGAGTGGTCGCTTTGTAATTTGATAATAGTAGTATTTATAAATCATTTCTTATATTTCTTAGTTGTAAAGAGGCGCAATTCAGTTTTTTTAACTGCAATGTTTTTCTTAATAAACACAGTCTATCTATCTATCTATATCTATCTTTTGTAAACATGGCGGTTCACGAGTGAAGTTGTCTCTCTGGCCTTTCTGTGGACGAATTCCAGGACCTACTGACACAATCTGGGCAAGTTTTGAAAGCTAAAGCCTTCAATCGATGAGTAATTTTGCTGGTAGGACTGGGTGGCCCGACACTTATGAAAAAATCTATGAAATGAGAATCGGGGGGCTTCCCTTGTCATGGAATGGCAGAATTACCCAGAATTCTTTTTGGCCACGAAGGAGGCCACTTGACTGGCCCTCGTCAAATAGCTAAAGCGCGGCCGGAGGAAAAAGTAGTGAGAAGAAGATCTCTAGCCAGTAACCCTGGTGTGTGTTGTTAACGTAGACTTTTGATTTCTGAAGAAGTTTTTACTCTGGAAAACTCGCAGCAAAGTAGTGCTTTTTTTAGCCGTGTTATCCTCGTAGCAAAAGAACTGGCCTTTCGTAATTTCTTGTCAAGCAAAGGGTATAATGTAAATAAGAGAATACTGAGATTTATATTTGCAAATTACCTGTCCTTTTACCACTTAAGTCAAACTCTACATCTGTATGCAATAAGCGCATTCAAAATCTTCTCATGCATGATCTTGGTGGAAATTACCTTCTGTCCTTCAATAAACCTAAAACAACCAGTTATGGTCTTAGTTCTTTTTCTAACGTACCAGCTAAGTTGCGAATTGCGCTACCTGATTTTATCCGTACCACTGAGTTTACTGGGTTTAAAGAGAATCGAGGCTCGCATTTTGTACAGCGGCTTTTCTTGTTAATTAATATATCTTCAAATATTGTGTATTTAGTTATGTACCTGTATATGCTATGTATTTTAGTTGTAAATGTAATGTCTCGAAGATATTAGCTCTTGTAGTTATTCTGAAATTCGAGATGAAATATAGTTTATGCATGCTTGCATGTATGTATGTGTGTTACCTTAAGCAGGGCGCATGCGCACTATTAGCTCTTGTAGTTATTCTGAAATTCCAGATGAAATATAGTTTATGCATGCTTGCATGTATGTATGTGTGTTACCTTTAGCAGGGCGCATGCGCACACTTTGTAATCTGCGACTTCTTTGCTTACCATATGACAGAGAAAAAGACTTTTCCGTTAAATATATAAGCCATCTAATTCTTACGCTATATTGACAAGGGCGGTTTGGAGCTGTGAGTAGGCGTGGGATTTGTCACATATGGTTTAGGGGCCGACATATCTCTCCCTCAATGCCGTACCGGGAGGCAAGGTCGGTAGCAGAAAGCAGTGAAGGGCCAACTGCGTCCAAAAGCGATCGCACGGGCCGAAATCCCGGGATGACTCGTTTGGTACGACGCTCCAGCGCCGGTGTCTGGAGGTACTGCGTTTTTCTCTCTTGTTCAAACATTCCGTCAGCGCATGCGCAAATGTTCTGGCTCTTCGATACCTAGCTTACCAAAAAAAAATTAACTTGCTGTTTTTTTTTTTTTTTTTTTAAACCAGCAATTGGCATTTCAGGTGATTTTATAGGCATAAACGTAACGTAAGAACCGTGCGTGTCTGTTCTTGTCTCAGACAGAGGCGAGAGATGGTTTCATGCAGACTGGGACGCCTAAAATGCTCTTTCTCTAAGAGTGGTCGCTTTGTAATTTGATAATAGTAGTATTTATAAATCATTTCTTATATTTCTTAGTTGTAAAGAGGCGCAATTCAGTTTTTTTAACTGCAATGTTTTTCTTAATAAACACAGTCTATCTATCTATCTATATCTATCTTTTGTAAACATGGCGGTTCACGAGTGAAGTTGTCTCTCTGGCCTTTCTGTGGACGAATTCCAGGACCTACTGACACAATCTGGGCAAGTTTTGAAAGCTAAAGCCTTCAATCGATGAGTAATTTTGCTGGTAGGACTGGGTGGCCCGACACTTATGAAAAAATCTATGAAATGAGAATCGGGGGGCCTCCCTTGTCATGGAATGGCAGAATTACCCAGAATTCTTTTTGGCCACGAAGGAGGCCACTTGACTGGCCCTCGTCAAATAGCTAAAGCGCGGCCGGAGGAAAAAGTAGTGAGAAGAAGATCTCTAGCCAGTAACCCTGGTGTGTGTTGTTAACGTAGACTTTTGATTTCTGAAGAAGTTTTTACTCTGGAAAACTCGCAGCAAAGTAGTGCTTTTTTTAGCCGTGTTATCCTCGTAGCAAAAGAACTGGCCTTTCGTAATTTCTTGTCAAGCAAAGGGTATAATGTAAATAAGAGAATACTGAGATTTATATTTGCAAATTACCTGTCCTTTTACCACTTAAGTCAAACTCTACATCTGTATGCAATAAGCGCATTCAAAATCTTCTCATGCATGATCTTGGTGGAAATTACCTTCTGTCCTTCAATAAACCTAAAACAACCAGTTATGGTCTTAGTTCTTTTTCTAACGTACCAGCTAAGTTGCGAATTGCGCTACCTGATTTTATCCGTACCACTGAGTTTACTGGGTTTAAAGAGAATCGAGGCTCGCATTTTGTACAGCGGCTTTTCTTGTTAATTAATATATCTTCAAATATTGTGTATTTAGTTATGTACCTGTATATGCTATGTATTTTAGTTGTAAATGTAATGTCTCGAAGATATTAGCTCTTGTAGTTATTCTGAAATTCGAGATGAAATATAGTTTATGCATGCTTGCATGTATGTATGTGTGTTACCTTAAGCAGGGCGCATGCGCACTATTAGCTCTTGTAGTTATTCTGAAATTCCAGATGAAATATAGTTTATGCATGCTTGCATGTATGTATGTGTGTTACCTTTAGCAGGGCGCATGCGCACACTTTGTAATCTGCGACTTCTTTGCTTACCATATGACAGAGAAAAAGACTTTTCCGTTAAATATATAAGCCATCTAATTCTTACGCTATATTGACAAGGGCGGTTTGGAGCTGTGAGTAGGCGTGGGATTTGTCACATATGGTTTAGGGGCCGACATATCTCTCCCTCAATGCCGTACCGGGAGGCAAGGTCGGTAGCAGAAAGCAGTGAAGGGCCAACTGCGTCCAAAAGCGATCGCACGGGCCGAAATCCCGGGATGACTCGTTTGGTACGACGCTCCAGCGCCGGTGTCTGGAGGTACTGCGTTTTTCTCTCTTGTTCAAACATTCCGTCAGCGCATGCGCAAATGTTCTGGCTCTTCGATACCTAGCTTACCAAAAAAAATTAACTTGCTGTTTTTTTTTTTTTTTTTTAAACCAGCAATTGGCATTTCAGGTGATTTTATAGGCATAAACGTAACGTAAGAACCGTGCGTGTCTGTTCTTGTCTCAGACAGAGGCGAGAGATGGTTTCATGCAGACTGGGACGCCTAAAATGCTCTTTCTCTAAGAGTGGTCGCTTTGTAATTTGATAATAGTAGTATTTATAAATCATTTCTTATATTTCTTAGTTGTAAAGAGGCGCAATTCAGTTTTTTTAACTGCAATGTTTTTCTTAATAAACACAGTCTATCTATCTATCTATATCTATCTTTTGTAAACATGGCGGTTCACGAGTGAAGTTGTCTCTCTGGCCTTTCTGTGGACGAATTCCAGGACCTACTGACACAATCTGGGCAAGTTTTGAAAGCTAAAGCCTTCAATCGATGAGTAATTTTGCTGGTAGGACTGGGTGGCCCGACACTTATGAAAAAATCTATGAAATGAGAATCGGGGGGCTTCCCTTGTCATGGAATGGCAGAATTACCCAGAATTCTTTTTGGCCACGAAGGAGGCCACTTGACTGGCCCTCGTCAAATAGCTAAAGCGCGGCCGGAGGAAAAAGTAGTGAGAAGAAGATCTCTAGCCAGTAACCCTGGTGTGTGTTGTTAACGTAGACTTTTGATTTCTGAAGAAGTTTTTACTCTGGAAAACTCGCAGCAAAGTAGTGCTTTTTTTAGCCGTGTTATCCTCGTAGCAAAAGAACTGGCCTTTCGTAATTTCTTGTCAAGCAAAGGGTATAATGTAAATAAGAGAATACTGAGATTTATATTTGCAAATTACCTGTCCTTTTACCACTTAAGTCAAACTCTACATCTGTATGCAATAAGCGCATTCAAAATCTTCTCATGCATGATCTTGGTGGAAATTACCTTCTGTCCTTCAATAAACCTAAAACAACCAGTTATGGTCTTAGTTCTTTTTCTAACGTACCAGCTAAGTTGCGAATTGCGCTACCTGATTTTATCCGTACCACTGAGTTTACTGGGTTTAAAGAGAATCGAGGCTCGCATTTTGTACAGCGGCTTTTCTTGTTAATTAATATATCTTCAAATATTGTGTATTTAGTTATGTACCTGTATATGCTATGTATTTTAGTTGTAAATGTAATGTCTCGAAGATATTAGCTCTTGTAGTTATTCTGAAATTCGAGATGAAATATAGTTTATGCATGCTTGCATGTATGTATGTGTGTTACCTTAAGCAGGGCGCATGCGCACTATTAGCTCTTGTAGTTATTCTGAAATTCCAGATGAAATATAGTTTATGCATGCTTGCATGTATGTATGTGTGTTACCTTTAGCAGGGCGCATGCGCACACTTTGTAATCTGCGACTTCTTTGCTTACCATATGACAGAGAAAAAGACTTTTCCGTTAAATATATAAGCCATCTAATTCTTACGCTATATTGACAAGGGCGGTTTGGAGCTGTGAGTAGGCGTGGGATTTGTCACATATGGTTTAGGGGCCGACATATCTCTCCCTCAATGCCGTACCGGGAGGCAAGGTCGGTAGCAGAAAGCAGTGAAGGGCCAACTGCGTCCAAAAGCGATCGCACGGGCCGAAATCCCGGGATGACTCGTTTGGTACGACGCTCCAGCGCCGGTGTCTGGAGGTACTGCGTTTTTCTCTCTTGTTCAAACATTCCGTCAGCGCATGCGCAAATGTTCTGGCTCTTCGATACCTAGCTTACCAAAAAAAATTAACTTGCTGTTTTTTTTTGTTTTTTTTTAAACCAGCAATTGGCATTTCAGGTGATTTTATAGGCATAAACGTAACGTAAGAACCGTGCGTGTCTGTTCTTGTCTCAGACAGAGGCGAGAGATGGTTTCATGCAGACTGGGACGCCTAAAATGCTCTTTCTCTAAGAGTGGTCGCTTTGTAATTTGATAATAGTAGTATTTATAAATCATTTCTTATATTTCTTAGTTGTAAAGAGGCGCAATTCAGTTTTTTTAACTGCAATGTTTTTCTTAATAAACACAGTCTATCTATCTATCTATATCTATCTTTTGTAAACATGGCGGTTCACGAGTGAAGTTGTCTCTCTGGCCTTTCTGTGGACGAATTCCAGGACCTACTGACACAATCTGGGCAAGTTTTGAAAGCTAAAGCCTTCAATCGATGAGTAATTTTGCTGGTAGGACTGGGTGGCCCGACACTTATGAAAAAATCTATGAAATGAGAATCGGGGGGCTTCCCTTGTCATGGAATGGCAGAATTACCCAGAATTCTTTTTGGCCACGAAGGAGGCCACTTGACTGGCCCTCGTCAAATAGCTAAAGCGCGGCCGGAGGAAAAAGTAGTGAGAAGAAGATCTCTAGCCAGTAACCCTGGTGTGTGTTGTTAACGTAGACTTTTGATTTCTGAAGAAGTTTTTACTCTGGAAAACTCGCAGCAAAGTAGTGCTTTTTTTAGCCGTGTTATCCTCGTAGCAAAAGAACTGGCCTTTCGTAATTTCTTGTCAAGCAAAGGGTATAATGTAAATAAGAGAATACTGAGATTTATATTTGCAAATTACCTGTCCTTTTACCACTTAAGTCAAACTCTACATCTGTATGCAATAAGCGCATTCAAAATCTTCTCATGCATGATCTTGGTGGAAATTACCTTCTGTCCTTCAATAAACCTAAAACAACCAGTTATGGTCTTAGTTCTTTTTCTAACGTACCAGCTAAGTTGCGAATTGCGCTACCTGATTTTATCCGTACCACTGAGTTTACTGGGTTTAAAGAGAATCGAGGCTCGCATTTTGTACAGCGGCTTTCTTGTTAATTAATATATCTTCAAATATTGTGTATTTAGTTATGTACCTGTATATGCTATGTATTTTAGTTGTAAATGTAATGTCTCGAAGATATTAGCTCTTGTAGTTATTCTGAAATTCGAGATGAAATATAGTTTATGCATGCTTGCATGTATGTGTGTGTTACCTTAAGCAGGGCGCATGCGCACTATTAGCTCTTGTAGTTATTCTGAATTCCAGATGAAATATAGTTTATGCATGCTTGCATGTATGTATGTGTGTTACCTTTAGCAGGGCGCATGCGCACACTTTGTAATCTGCGACTTCTTTGCTTACCATATGACAGAGAAAAAGACTTTTCCGTTAAATATATAAGCCATCTAATTCTTACGCTATATTGACAAGGGCGGTTTGGAGCTGTGAGTAGGCGTGGGATTTGTCACATATGGTTTAGGGGCCGACATATCTCTCCCTCAATGCCGTACCGGGAGGCAAGGTCGGTAGCAGAAAGCAGTGAAGGGCCAACTGCGTCCAAAAGCGATCGCACGGGCCGAAATCCGGGATGACTCGTTTGGTACGACGCTCCAGCGCCGGTGTCTGGAGGTACTGCGTTTTTCTCTCTTGTTCAAACATTCCGTCAGCGCATGCGCAAATGTTCTGGCTCTTCGATACCTAGCTTACCAAAAAAAAATTAACTTGCTGTTTTTTGTTTTTTTTTAAACCAGCAATTGGCATTTCAGGTGATTTTATAGGCATAAAACGTAACGTAAGAAATCCGTGCGTGTCCTGTTCTTGTCTCAGGAAACAGAGGCGAGAGATGGTT
>NC_090882.1:8440086-8467586 GCF_036669935.1 Montipora foliosa
ACACGTCCTATTCTTGGTTTGCACTCACGTGATCAGACGTCCATGTTGGTATACAAAACAAGAGCAAAATGTCGCTCGCGTTTTGCATAATAATAGCGCCAAATTCCCTAAAGACTTTTACGCTATTGTTCAGTACACCAACATGGCCGCCAATGACGTCATGTGCAAGCCAAGGATAGCAAGTATTTCGCGATTACTGCCTCTCTTTCACGTCACGCAAAGTGGGCGAAGTATCCTAAAAATAAAGTCCAAATGGTACGTGCGATTGGAAAGCAAAAACGCATAGAATGAAAGTTTCGCATTTGTATGATCACGTTGCGGTTAAAAGCTCAAAGTCTATCGTTGTTATATGCAGAGTACCGCAAAAAAATGTACACGATTATTTTTCCTCTTTTAATCAATGATGTTATTGTTAATTGCTTAGCCGATCTGAATTAGACCGGTCGTTCTGAATTGATGCAGAGGCCGTACTTCACATGAACTTAATTCAATGAATTCGATTCGGCTAATGTACGGCTAATGTTCGGCTAATGTACGGCTAATGTACGGCTAATGTACGGCGTGTGAACCGGGTCTTAAGTACACCTGCAGAAGAAGGCTGTTCACATTATCACTTTGTCTTGTTATAATATATTCACACTTCCCCTATTTTCAAATATTTGCATGTTATGAAATTTCTTGATGTTATATATTATCTTAATGTATTTTTGTTTAAATTTTATCATAATTTGTCGCCTTCTGCTTTCGACTATTTTGTTATGCCTATATCAAGTAGGCACAAGTTTTAGACATGTTAGACTAGACTAGCTTCTAAATCAGGTTTTTGTAATCCTTCTTCCAGGACTAATATATTATGGGAAGTTCAATTATATTCGTTTTAACATTGGTTTTAAGGGGGCTGTTCTTTGGAATAATATTGAGGAGTCTTTCAAAATCTTCGCTTTTACAAATTTAAGTGTGCCCTAAAAAGTCTCTCATTACGTCATATTAATTATTTTATTTGTAATCCCTCTTTCTTCCAGTCCATTTGAAGTGACACATTTTTTTACTATTTTTTTTTCAGTCGTTGTTCTCTTTGTGTTTGCCTGTCTTTTATCTTTATATTTGTGCCTCCCTGAATCGACTTTTTCCTTTATACATAAAATTCTTTATTCTGCCTCCTAGCTAGATTAGCTTCTTAGTTATTTCTCAGGGTGCATTGTACCCTTTTTAGGTCTATTACTTATCTCGTACATCTCTATTTACGTGTGGTAAAAATAAACTATTCTGTTCCATTTTGTTGTACCTAACCTCAAAGTATTTTCTTTTGCAAAAGTCAAATGCCTTACATATATTTTACCTTTGCTTCTCTAGATTTTACTTTTAATAGGCACCTGTTCTGTCGCACTTTGAAATACCGCTTGTCGCACTTCGTAATAAAAATAACAACAACAACAGCAACAACTTTCGCACTTTCGCACTTTGTAATAACAGGTTGTCGCACTTAGTAATAAATTAAGCAGTCGCACTTTGTAATTTCCTTTGAATGGCATGTTTGCCAGAAATTGTATTTGACTTAAGGTGGCTCAAACAGGTTTCAACCATTTTTGGTGGAATGACTTAGAAGAAATAACTCTTACAACACTGTTTCACTTAACGGCAATGTTATGGTACGACATGGAACGCAAATAATTGTTTAACAAGATGCACATATTAATATGACGTAATAAATTACCATGGCAACAAAAGAACCATCTAAAAACGCCATATATTTTGTATATAAGTGCTTATATCTCAAAAACGAACTTGATGACCCCCATTTCTTATTGCTGGAAAGTGGTTAGCAGGCTAAGACTGCAAAGTTAAACAAAATTCTCTGGAGCGGATTAGAGCCACCTTAAGATTTTTTCAATAGTGAAGGTGGCAGAGATGCTTTGCTCTGAACTAAGTACTGACCAGAACTTTCAAAGATATCCGCTGAGGTGGAATGGTTGCAATGTGACAGCCTTTGCCTTGAAGCATTGGTCGAACTATTGTGTGAGACGTACAAATGCATCTTACATTAGATCGACGAGGTCATTTTAAGGTGACCACCCTTCTAACAAAGGAACCCTGCAACCCCACTTGGTTGAGATCTTATTGGTTTTTCCTATCTCCGCTGCTTACCTGTGAAAGGGCATTTATAATCAGCGCAAAATAGAATCGAGAATGATTCACGTTCCTCCCTTGGTGGATAAACCCTTCAAGATCTCATGGGAATTTCAGTGGAGGGCCCATCACTTGTGGATTTTGATCCTGAGGCAGCAGTGATAAAATGATTTTCTTCATCAAACAGGCCACGAGGACCATTTCTCCAATCTTGAAGCCATACTGCATCAGAAATCCTACGACTACCCCTCCCCCGCCCCCCCCCCCCAAAAAAAAACTCATATAGAGCAAGTAGCGAGTCACTTGAAGCCTCCATCTCCCTTCCTTACCCTTGAACTCAACCCTCTCGAGCATCTTTTTATTTTTACCAGGAGTTATTTCTCCTCCGTTCACTTATTGCATTCTATCATTGATAAGCAAGCTGTGTGATCTCCAAAATAACAATTGCGAGAAGCGTGTAGGAGAACGCGTTTCTTTTTCTTCCCCTCATTTTAGTATGCAGAGCAAAATATCAAGGAAGGACGTATTTGTGCCCTCGGGAAGTAATTAAGTCACTTGCAATTTCTACCAAACATGCCATTAAAGGAAATTTGAAAGCTTATTATAAAGTGTGACAACCTGTTATTACAAAGTGCGACAGCTTAATTTATTACAAAGTGTCACAGCTATTTTATGGCAAAGAGCGACAGGTGTTATTACAAATTGCGACAGGTATTACAAAGTGCCATAGTTTTATCACAAAGTGCGACAGGTATTGCAAAGTTTGATGATTATTACAAAGTGCGACAGAACAAGGCCTAGTGAGGTACGAGAGAGTAAGAGACCTTGCATTCATTTGTCCCATGGCTGAGCTAGTGAGAGCTATGGGTCTATTCCTTCAATGACGTCATAACTAATTTACATTGCCATTTAACAAATCGGAAGTGGTTCAGCAGTCATTGTCCGTACTCTTATCGACAACGATATTCGTCATCACAGTGGTCAATTTGTTGTGTTGTGGTCAAAATGTTTGACCACTGTGATGACGAATATCGTTGTCGATAAGAGTACAGACAACGCTGAACCACTTTCGATTTGTTTTCAATATTCAACGCCAAAGAAAGTTTTATTCAGAGCGTGACCAAAATCATGACACGAAGAAAGAGCAAGCGTTGTCTATAACTTTCTCGCAATGTGATTGGCTTATTTCCCAAATGGGCGTTCCTGATTGGCTATTACATTGCGTGACAAATTGACGCGAGCATGACGCGTACAACATTGTCTAGACTCTTATCGACAACGGAAAATTGTCCAATCAGATTGCGAGATTACAAGCAATTGTGGTAAAAATCGTATTTAAAAGTCTATGATGTCATCGAAGGAATAGACCCATGCCTCACACTGCCTCGGCCATGGAACAAACGATTGTCGGCATTTTTCTCTTACATACTTCATGAGGCACATCAAAAAGTAACATCTAGAGCAGCGAAGGTAAAGATATGTTTTATATTTAACTTTTTGCTAAAGTAAATATTCTGAGAATTGTTCCACTATAGCTAACTCTCGAAGGTGATGTTGGTGTGAGAACCTGATTTAGAGTAACACGGAAATTTACGAATCTTGTGGACTTTTCACGGTCGTTTTACAATTGTGAGATTTTTCGAAATTTTCTTCCAACTGTAAATCTCTCGCCTGTGAAAGCGAGACACAATTTTGTTGTCAGTTGCAATACTGAGGATTTGTCGCCAAGAGCAGAGTTTTTTTTTTTTTTTAACGTTTTGACTTTTGACGAATTACGGTGCTTAACCGCAAATACTAATGCGGAGTTTGGATAATGGACAGGATAATGGATAATCATTGGATAATGTGCGAGCCAAACCCATGGAGCCAACATGACGAGCCATGCGTTTTAAAATGGGTGCTTAGACTTAAATACTGTTTGTCAGCGCTCTTTGAAATGGGTGCTTAGACTTAAATGCGAGACTCGCATGACTCCGGTGGCTCGCTGGCTCGCAGTTTGTCGAGATCCGCAAATGTATGCCCAAATGGCAACGGTGTAGAAAACTGAAAAAGGGGGAACAAAAATGAAAATATAATGGCCAAATTGCCAAAACTGGGTTGTAAACGGCTTAACATGTCAGGAGCAAGCAGCTGAAGCTCGTTTCAACCGAAGTCCCGCAACTTATCGGACTTCTCGGGTGCTACACTTGCGGCTTTCCCCAGTTCTCGTTACCCATTGTTATTAATATGCCAACCAGAAGCCAATTGGCTGTTGAAACAATAACTTCTTTTGTTCCTTCGTTGACAAATTTCAGTATCAAAAGAAATGTGACGTCAATGTTTGTAAACAAGAAATATCGCTATATTAAAAAGGAAGAGTTTTAAAGCCATCAAAATTTATAATTATTTTGCTTTTTCTTTCTTTGAGAACATGTTACAAGACTATCAGTTTTTCAAAACAAGCGGGTCGCAGTTTGACAAATGGCTTTTTCGGGCTCGAAAAGTTTTCTCGACTTTTGAAAAAAAAGTGGGCCATGCTAGGTAAGGCCACCAATTTGGAGCTCTAATTTG
The DNA here is from genome assembly GCF_036669935.1 of Montipora foliosa. Lineage (NCBI taxonomy): Eukaryota > Metazoa > Cnidaria > Anthozoa > Scleractinia > Acroporidae > Montipora > Montipora foliosa. Next base: position 8,444,764 of record NC_090882.1, read on the forward strand.
TCAGTCGAATTTTCCTTGTTTGTTTGCAACCCATGCATCTTCGCTTTGAATGGGGTAATTGAATGGATGAATTATCATGTCGATGAACTAGGTTTAAAGCTGTTTACTGTCTTCACCAAAAACGCCTTTTCTCTGTTAGGGTGCAAGCAGTTGAAGTGCGTCCTAGGCTCGTGTACCTGAAATACAAACTTCGTCGTTTTTTCTAGACTAGTTGAGTCTTGAAACGGTAGTCGTATTTTCGATGTTTGTTTCAGGAATAGCGATGATGAATTGTTTACCACAGACAACTTAATATTACTAATTGAATTTCAAGAGTTAATTTGTTTCTAGGTCCGATTCTAGGTCGTTCTTAGCAAAACACTTCCGTTTTTCAGACCAATTGTTCACCTTTAATTCGTATGCATGTTTTAATTTTGCCTTGATCAATCTGTGTCACTAGAGGTTTCTATCGCACAACAAAATTCGATTCTTTTGAAAAGGTTTCCTTATAAAGACAATCCTTCATTTTAACGGATGACTAAGTTGTTCGTTCGTGCGTTTCTTATAAATATGATAATAACACAGGAAAGAACCATACATGGTAATGTACTTCTAAAAATATATTGAGTTAAGTGTTTCGAGTGCAAAATGTCATATACTGTGTTCGCGAAATCAACATATCGTTTGAGATTGAATTCTCTCTCGTGACATCCCTTTTTGTTGATCTTTTTTTTTTATTTTCGACTATTTTGTAAAGAACGCGATTTAACAACTGGTGATAATTTATGCGCAAGTTCACAACGAAAAATTTCTCACGCCCACTTGGTGTCCCGGATTGGACTCATTGGTTTGGTAGCTATGGGATATCATAGACGACGGTTTCGATCGTTCAGCTGACTTGTGCCTCAATCACTGGAAAGCGTTCAGTTTAAACGTGACATTGGATTTTGTCGCAGGTAATTTACGGGGGGCAAATTCTCGCTTTATTTTATTTTCAGTGTTTTTTGGGCGAAGCACCTGTCATAATTGGTCGAGCTCTGCGTTCTTGCAGAACTTGCTTGGTTGACATATTACTACATTATATACCCATTGGTGAACTGGTTGACAGTCTCCCACCTTCGAATCCCTCAACCATCTTGTTTGCTATGCTTTTCAGAGTATTTGCCTTCTTACGTTGACCATTTCTTATGTTGTCACTGATGAAGAATTACCGTGTTTATCGATCGTGTAGTTCAAACGATCGAACCTCGCGCGAGCTTTAATTTTGAATTCTTATCCTTGCATTTATCCTTGCATAAGCTAACGTTTTGTTCTGTAAAATGTTGCTAGAGTCTTTTTATTTCTTTTATTTTTGGTGTTGTCAAACCACAGTCTTGATCGCGGGATATATATGAATTAATTCGAATTGTTAATAATGTTTTGCTAGTAAGTTCACTGCAATTTGCACGAAAAATCGATGAGTTATTCGTTGCCATAGGGCTTTGTTGATTTCAGCTGTGGCAAATTTCTGGATGATTATATTTTTAATTTTCTAGAAATATATTGGGTGATGTCATCCCTCGGTTATGCTTAAGCTGTCGTCATTTTTGCCCGAAGTAGTGGCCAGAGTTTAAAAAGAAAATTCACATTTCAGTCTTGCTAATGATTTTAAACATTATTCTACAAAATCATACCGTAAATAATTTATAATGTATTCTACCATTTCACGAGTGTCTTAAATTGAGGTTCCAAATTATGTTTTCAGTTTTAATTTCCCATGACACTAAGGAATATTAATATTCCTAAGTGTCACGGTTTTGAATTTATCGCCATTGAATCTGTACATGTATGTATTAAACAGTTGGATTTATAATAATTATTCTCCAAGTTTATATCTTGTCTTGAATAAAATTCAATTCTCTTCACTACCCTCTGCCCCCAACTGTTTTCAGTAAAAATCGACAATTCTTGAGTTTAATTGATTGCTAACAAAAATCATCTAGAAGGATTTATTTTTACTAAATTCAAGTTGTTGAATTAAAACTAGGAAACAAAATAACATTGTGCCAATGATAAGTACTAGTATATTAAAGTTAGTATTATTATGCCCATTTAGTCCACTTACAACCAGTATTCTAGGTTATGTATATTGTACGGTTGAGGAATTCTAAAATGCTTTGTATATGTTCCATAAAGGAAGGCTACAGTAGTTGCCTGTGTTGACACATATCAATGATGATGCCATTCTGTTTTCAGACCCAATCAATCTTTTCAAAGGGACGTCTTTGTTTGCCATATGTTATTGTACTTCAACACACACAAGTCCTCTTTTGGACCTAAAAGTCATAATTATGTTGGATCAGCTCTGGATCAAGGCATGCATGATTGCCTTTATTCTTTCAAAAAAAGTCTTGAAAGCAAAATGGTAATGAAAAGTGCCTGATTAATATTGTGGGCTATGATGGAGTCTTTTGACTACAGAAAAAAAAAGGAATTTTTTTTCCCATTATTGTAAGTACTGGTTGATCATTATAAGACCAAGTGAAGAATGGATTTTTATTATAATTCCCAGTTCCTAATGCAGAAAAAGGAGAATGGCCTTGAAATCTTGTTCAAGCATCAAATTAATAATATATTCCCTTGCTCTGTTTTGGAGATACTTGCAAATGATGTTGTCACTTGTAAATAATTTTTTTTTTTCAACAGAATCGTCAAAGTCACTTAAATTTAAAATGCCAGTTGCAGAAACAAAGGCAAAGGGGTTCCCAGGTGCTGGGATGAAACCGGGGTTGGAAATTTGGAGAATTGAGGTAAGCTTTTAGGCAAAACTAATTTCCAGTACAGTTGAACTACATAATGTAATTAACCCAATGATTTCATCGTTTTATTATTTAACCTATGGGAACCCCCAGTTGACAAGCAAAATCATCTGGCGTTAGGCAGGGTAAAATCTGTTAAATTTCACTTCCATGAGTCAATGTGGAGGGTGTAAAGTGTGAAGTGCGCTTGTGTGCTTTTAGGGCGTAAGCCTATCATTATGGTTAAAGAGCATTTTTGGCATATGTTTCCCTTTCCCTCCCCTCCCTTATGACACTGGAACCTCTCTCCTGTCCTGCGTGGGGGCTCATGGCTGGGTAGTCACAATTTCCTAGCCGTGATTCAGAGTATTCTCCATCTATGAGCTGGTACGTTGTCAAAAGTGGAAGCTCCTGGATGTCTCCAGAACCCTTCATTACCTCCACTTTCATAGCGATGGAATTGTTAACTTCTGTATTTTCACAATGACTGTGATGTTTAATTAATTTAATTATTACCTTGCAGTCTTTTAAGCCAGTCAAGCTTGACCCCAAAGAACATGGAAAATTTTATACCGGAGACTCCTACATTGTATTGTATGTAAGTGAAAGTATGTTTTTCTGCAGTAGTTGGAATGAAAAATTAAACAATTAAACTTGGGGCTGTCACTATGATGTGAAGTTGCTTGCCCCTACCCAAGCACCACAAGCAGTATAAGTGGGGGGGGGGGGGAGGGGAGGGGGTAGGTAACTTACTATCTTTATTAAAGTTACTATAAATAAAACTGTGAGAAAAGTGATGTCGGCAACTGCTTGAGCCTAATGAGACTATAAGATTTATTTATTAAATCAGGTCTACATGTATGTACTTGTAATTGCTAATGTATTTGTGTTATTACAATTCGTTATAATCTGTTTTTATTACTGTACTGTAGCTGCTATGTAAGCACATCTTTATTGTTTATTGTTTACTGTTTGGTCACCTTTTGTAATTCTTTCATGTTTTTTAATTACCCCATCACACCTCAAACGCGCCCTAGGACATCCCCCCCCCCCCCTACCCCGATTGACTAGTAAAATTGTCTGGCGTTAGACAGAGTAAAAGCTACATGTTTCAAGTGTCACTCTCATCCCGTGTGACTGGCAGGCTTTGAGTGCGACACCGGTGTCGTCAGTATGCTCAACCCCAAAAAACTGTTCATGTACATATACATGTACACATGTAGAGGAGGAAGTTTTGAATTTAATGTTGTAATGTCAGTTTAAACAGGTGGGAATCACCAAGATGTGGACTTATTTATACAATGTCAGATTGTTTAATGAAATTCATTTGTGGGATATCATTTTCAATTGATACCTGCTAGTTTTCTGTTAAAAGTCTGTTCTGGATTTTTCAATTTTCTTTAGACTAAAAAGGTTGGAGGGGAAGCAGATATATTCTTTTGGCTGGGTCCAGAAACCACTCAGGTAATTTGTTTCTTTAGTAACATATTGTGGTGGTATTGGTGGTAGTGAATTAGCAATGATGGTGTGGTGATGAGATGGTGATGATGATGGTAATTCAATTGTTGTCCCAGTTTGTGTTTTGATCTCATAGGGTAGTCCTTGGACACGCACAGTATTAAGTAATTCATTAGTTATCTTGTAAGCTAATAAATATTGAGGTGTTGTTAAATAAAAATCATGACTTTAATTTTGGTATAAGTTTCCATGATGATCGACAAAGATGATAATAGCTTTGACGAAGCAATAATTTGTTAACCTTTTCACCCCTGATTCATCCCCTACTGATATGTAAAATCCTCTGGTATTACTGTAGTATACGGTAATCACATGATTTTGAGTGCGATTTGTATAGGTAATCACATGAGGCCGAGTACTATTAAGGATTAATTGCACGAGTGTTTTGGAAATTTTCCAAAATTGCCCGAGTCGCGAAGAGACGAGGGCAATTTGGAAAATTTCCAAAACACAAGTGCAATTAATCCTTAATAGTACGAGGACTCATGCGATTACTTGTTTATCAATAAAGGGCAAAATTTATGCGTCGCTATGCAACGGCTTAACCAACATTGACGGGTAATCAAGCCCTCTCTTGATTACCGAAAATGCCCTCCGGATTGAGAAAAAATGCCCTCTGTCTCAGCCAATCAGCGCTCAGTAATTTTGCCCTTTATTGATAAGGAATGAAAGCATGAGTAAATTTTTTCAAAGGCGACCAAAATTGCACTGTGAAGCCCGTAGGGCGAGAGTACAGTAGTATTTGAGAAAGTTAACAAGTGCTTATTTATTCCAAATTGCACAAGAAAAATCATGTGTTTTCTTATTAATTATTATACAGGAAAAAATTCAAGATGGTTAATTAAGCAAAAGAAACCCTCGCGTATCATGCAGTCAGGGAAAAATCGCGCCATAATTGCACCATCCAGGGCTTGATTTGAAAACGAATGTGTCATTGTTTATGACCAAACCGTATTGTTTATTAGCCAATCATAATCCAGAATTTCGATGTGTAATATGCAGTGGTATTACACTTTGTGCACACTTGAACTGCACTGCTCTCAGCCAATCAGAATCAACTAATTTTTTCATGTATATTATATTAGACAAAGTAAAGTGTATGAGTTTAACTCATATACTTTACTTTGTCTAATATAATATACATGAAAAAATTAGTTGATTCTGATTGGCTAAGACTGTCACGTTTAAAGCAGGTTAAAGGGTTAAAAATTACTATGAAACTATGATTTGTGCAATTACAGCTAATTAATTATATTTTATTTGTTGGTCTGAATTTTAAAGCCAAGTTGTCAGACAGTGATTTCTTGCAAAGTGGTTAAATTTGACGCTGATAATCATAAGAATCACAATTATGGCTCTGACAATGACAGACCAGAAGTACATGTAGTAAAAGAAAAGATTTTTTTTCTTCAACAGGATGAATCTGGTGCTGCTGCACAGCTTGCTTGCATGCTAGATGATGAACTTGGTGGTTTTCCTGTTCAACACCGAGTGGTTGGTTGAGATTTGAACCTTATGTCACAAACTTTGTAACTTGCAGTTATATTAAACATTTGATTAAGAAACCTTTAATGAAATGCTTTTTGTTATTTGTAATCCTTCCATTGTACACTGTAGGTTGGAGGCCATGAGGATAACAAGTTCAGTAAACTTTTTAAATCCATGAGGTATGTCCTTGTGCAGTGTTGCAGTAAGCACTAAGCAAACCGATTTTAACATGTACGTTTCAAATGCATTTGCGTTTGTTGTTCAACACAAATGCAAACGTGTTTGCACGTTTCCAAACTATTCAGCATTACAAAAGAGTCAAGCGCTTTCATTTTCGATCAGTAATTTCAATAGAATAGACTGCCTTGTTTGCTTTAATGAATGCATCATATATCATATGGCTTACTGGAAAAAAATATTAGCTAATGTTTGGATTTTCACGTCACATGGCAGTTATTTTGTGAAAACCAAATTTTAAATGTCTGTCAGAAGTGAGCTGACTCTAATGACAAACCTACTGTTAGTAAAAAGCAATGAGCCGTGAAGACATTGTGGAAACAGTAACTGTTGTAAATACCAAATTGAATGGAAGTGAAAGTAGAAATGAACTTATGGCAGTGATAGGAGTCAGGTGTCAGAATGTGTGTGGATATTAGCCTCTCTTTAACTGTGTAAAACAATACCATTTGCTGGATTTTGAGATTATCAATTAAAAGTGTTGCTAGTCCATAAGCATCCAAGAATCAGCTCAACTTCACCAACATATTTACAAATTCGGAATTCCCAGTACCCAGGTAATAAATAAAAATAAATTACTTTTAAAACCATTCACAAGTCAGGGCGTAAAATTGCGCCTAATACAGGCGCCAATGCGACTAAATTTTTCACTTTGGCGACCAAATCCTGAAAATTAGTCGCCAAATTGGCTACTAGAATTTCTAATCACACCTTACCTAGAAATCTAGTGATTTTCGAAGATTTGTAAAGATAAATCTGCAGCAAAGTTCCTCGTTAACTTTGCTGCGAAAATCCAAAACGCAGCACATGCACGATTTCGAACGTATTTCTATCGTCACGAGACGCCATCTTGGATTTAGGTAACCTTTCACGTTGTATATGACCCATTCTAGTGTCCTCTTTGTAGCTCGTGCGAATTTTGCGGGCTTATTTTTCATCGCGTGAGTTGATTTGAATTAAAAATGAGCGAGGAAATTAATCGAAGCGTGGAAAGTGATCGAAGTGATCTTTTTGACTATTTTGACAGCACTTCCTCGGTCGAATATATTTTAGCATTTGCTCATGCATTGGACGAAACATATGCTGAAAAAAAAAAAAAAAAAAAGAGTCCATTAGACGACTTCAATTCAAAAGGCAGCATGCGAAGGCCAAATTTTTCACGATAGAGAACTATAGATCCACGTTTACACGAACGGCAAACGGTAAGAATCTAACATTTGCTGTCTGCCTTACAGCCCTTCGACAACAATGCGACGTTGTCTTTATTTGTTGTGAATGGGAAATATTTTTCTATGTTTCTGTTAGATGTTTTTAAGGATTAGAAGAAAAGGAAGCGAAATCAAAATTAAAATTTGCCGTTTGCATTTTCCGTAAACGTGGTTCTAAATCTATTTAATGTCTGAGATAGAAAGCTTCTTGCGACTTAAAAAAACTGAGGCCTCATACGAATCACTAACTCTTTTGTAAAAGGATGTTTTTCCTCGCCTATAAAATTAGGATAGTTAGATATTCTTCTTTAACGTTAATATTACAACTCAGGCGTTTTTGAAATGTACTTTAATTTTGATTACACTGTGATGGTTGCACGAACTTGTAATATGCAGGCCTTCATTTGTTGCTTTCATGATATTAGAGGCTTCCTTCATACGGCATGGAAAAAAACAATCATTTATTTATTAGTAGCAAATGAAGCAAAAGAGAGCGACTCTTTCTTTGTAAGAAAACTTTTCCTCCATTTGTTGGAGAAATGATTGCTGACTTAGTTGTTACTTAATATCTATTTTCAACATTGTAATGGCAAGGTATTGAACGTGGATAAATATGTTTAAGTTAGTGAGTTTGCTCCATGAGCTGGAGCCCGGGTAATTTTTGATGTTTTTGTGAATGTATCACTATGATTCATGAGCAATTTTATCTATCCAGTACAGTGACTGAGTAAAAATTGTTATTTTTTTTGTGTGTGTGAGTGTGTGTGTCATAATGGCCACCAACTTTTTGGAATTGGCTACCACTTTAAAATATTTAGGAGCCAAGTGGCTCCCGGGAAAAAAAAGTTAATTTTACACCCTGCAAGTGCATTGCATCTTTCCCCTTGCATGACTTGCCAACCTCTGGAGATCTAAAATCTGGAGATTTTGCCATGCGGTCTCTCCAATTCCTTCCCCCCCCCCCCCCTCCTCCCAAAAATACCACACCCACCCATCCCCCTACTGTTTCCTCTGATAAAAGAAAAGTCCTCCACCATTGTGAATCTTGAATGTGGTATTTACAGTAAAACAGGGCACTCATATGTCGAGAATTTTTATTCCAATCAAGCAATCGGTGGTTATACGTATACATGTAGCCTTGAAAACAAACGAAGATAAAGAAAGCCATGTTGTTTAGTTCTATCAATGTGTGTTGTAGAGTCGTTTTTATCCAGGAGATTTGGACTGACCTGTACGGGAGGCTGGAAAATTTGTTCCGTATGCGGGAGACTCCCAGATAATTCAGGAGAGGTGGCAAAAGTGAATTATGGCTTTGCATGTAGTACATTCCTTTAATTAATGATATTAATTTTGAGGAGATTCTGACTTACTTTTTGAAAAATTTATACAAGCTTCTATTTCTAAAACTAGTTTGCTTAAGGGTGGACATGCGAGTGGTTTCAAAGAAGGAAAGAAGAAATTTGAGAAAGCTTTGCTTCAAGTCAAGGGAAAGAGAAAAGTCTATGCATCACAGGTGACTACAAGTTAGAATAATCTGCCACTGTTGTGAATCTTGAATGTGAAATGTTTTTCAACTTGGGAATGCAATTAAGAAACGAGTTCAAAAAAATCAAAATCCTTTTAACTAGGGGATGCAATTTGAACCTATACAAAGGAGCAAAGCTTTTACATGTAAAAGGTTCAGAGTCATTTTTATCCGGGAGATTTGATGACCTGTATGGGAGACCGGGAGTTTTATTCCCTACATGTATCTTGGAGAGTTCGCACGTTTAAAGGGGACGTAGTTTTTGAGTCTAGACCTGCATGTACAGTAAATGTTTTTTTTTAACCTGTTCCCACCTATTAATTAAAAGCGTCCCCAATTGGCAAGAATCCACTTGTGAATGTAAGGAATTGGTGGATTCAAGATGGATTGAATTGAATTTAATTGAATTGAACTGAATCCACTTGTGAATTTAAGGAATTGGTGGATTCAAGATGGATTGAATTGAATTTAATTGAATTGAACTGAATCCACCTGTGAATGTAGCAAACATATTTCACATTTTTCATCCTGTATATTGTATAATTGCTTTTTTATTTGGTATGCGGAGTTTTGTAAAGTCACTCAAACCAGCTGTCGTTTTCTCCCACAAGTGTGACTGCAAGAGGCATGGATCTACATGGCTTGTATAATACACTACTGTAACAATATTACAGCCAAGTAATTCAATGAAATTTGTTTGCCATACATGGTGCACAATAGAAAAAACAAATTATTGAATATAGACTCGTCTATCTGAGTTGGTGCACTTTTTTAATAATTTTATACATGTACTGTATATTGGGCCATTGAAGTTGACACTGGCATTATGATCAACCAAATCATCCCTTTGTCTAGCTTTAGCTACATCTTGACTCCAAGCATTGACTTTTACTTGCCTTAAATCCCATTCCTATTAAAGTGTTGTAATTTTATAATTGTTCATGTTGATAGGTTCCATTGTCTGTGGCCTCTCTCAATCAAGGAGATTGTTTTGTTTTTGATTGTGGACGGAAAATTTTTGTGTGGATTGGAAAGGAAAGCAATAAAAAGGAGAGGTTAAATGTAAGTTTTTTTTGTGTGTGTTAAATTAAACAATGCTAAATAATTATAAATGATGAATGTAACTTGGAACATTATTACAGAAAGACATCTTAGACTAGTAGATGGACATACACTGTACAATGTAAACATCATTGTATAATGGCTTATCAAATCATAGAATGGCCTCCTGCATGCATCTTCAGTAAATTTGTAAAAAATATTAACAGTGAAGGTGTCTATAAAGCAAAAGATCATGATTGCAATCACTAATAATAATAATATTAAATGCAACTTGAACACTGTAAGTTGTAAATAGCATGGAAACAAACCCAGGGTTTAGAGACTGGACTTGAACTGTTTACACGCTGAGCCAGCTAGAAAGCCTTCTTAGGGCCATGGGCGGGACAACTGTGATTTTGTTCCATACTTGAAAAAGGTGAAAGTTCATGGATAATAAACAACATTTTTGTAATGTGAAACAATATTATTTTCAGTTCTATGTGAAAGGTGCATATAAGAGATGTATTGATCTTTAAATGATAAATGTGAATTGTACAGTATTAGAGGGAACGCAGTATCATGCTGGTGAAATGGCTTCCATGTTGATTTCCCATAAGTCATCCTCTTGAAATTCTGAACCCAACACGAATGACATTGTACCTGGAGCAGTGAACGTGTTTTTCTCTTCATAGGCTTGCCGTTATGCCCAAGAGCTCAGAGACGAGGAAAGAGCAGGATTAGCAAGTGTCTCTCTAATTGGTTAGTCAACCATTCATTCGCACACACCAAAATTTTAACAACAGTCCAAGTACTCCATTCTGGCGGGTCTGAAATACGTGTCACATTCTGCAGGTCATTGTACATGATTGTACATGTATGTCTCACTTACTAGTAGCCTGCTTGCAGGCGGTAATTTGTGTTTTCAAGGGAAAGATTCGGCCACCATATTTAATTGGACAGGTGGAAGTCAGCCAGTCTCTTTCCCACTTAAGGTAGAAATTTCTTTCATTGTGGTTTGAATGCAGGAGTCATATCAAGCATTGATGAATTAAGATCTTCCGAGTGAGTGTAGTCCTGAGATGTCATCATCAGAGTTGAGTGCAACATGCAAAACAACAAATACAATGTACATCTACTGGTATTTTTCCTTGCATTTAATCCCCATCTGCACAAGCAATTTTTACAAACTGGAATTAAAATCTCATCATGTATGAAGTTTTGGTAAATGGCAGGGTTACTTACTCCTGCATGCTTGGTTGATTTTCTTACTCAGATACTCCAGAGGAAGAAGAAGAGTTTTTTTATCACTTGACTGGCAATAAACGCATTGTGCCAATCACCAAGGAAGGGGAAAGTGACAAAGATCATGAACAAGTCCTCAAACTCAATTTATACAGGTACAGTGACATAAGTAAAACTTTTCCCGATTGTATATTATCAGAAACCCATAAGGGTTGAAACGTGTAATGGCCCCTTGTGTGCTGGGAAACAAGCTTTCCCACCCTGGTCAGAGTTTTTCTCAGTCCTTGTGTGGGCCCATCTCCATCAGTAGGGCTAACGCTCACATGGTTCATATGGGATTGAAATCTAGCACTTCACATTACACACTATTCAGTTAACTCTGTTCTGAATATTCAATTTGCTAAGTACCATATTTGGAACAACAAGAGTGAGGGGTTTCCAAATATGGCACTGAAACATTCAACCAATCAGTTCTCACTGAATATTCGGAAGCTGTGAACACACGTTACACGTTTCAACCCTTATGGGTTTCTGATAGTATTCATAATTAACAAGCCCTGCTATGCCAGCTGGACCATCACTAAGGGTCTTCAAATGACTGACTCAGAGAGGAAAGTTCTGCCTTTGTAATAACATAAAATTTTGCAAATGGTTAGGCTCTCTGGTCTTCTTGTGTAAGGACGATAAACCGTAGGCCCTTTGGGACGTAAGAAAAAGAACCCACGTACCATTTGCAAAGAGTAGGGCAAGGAGTTCACGGTGTTGTGGTCTGCCTTCTTTGATATAGATCGTTTCACTGTCACGCAACAAAAAAAAAAGATTTGAAACATGCTAATTTCAAGGATGTACATGTATTGATGAAAGGTTTCTTTTTTTTTTTTGTGCAGGGTCAAAGAAGAGGAGTCTGGAAATATCACAATGAAGGAGACTGGAAGCAAACCTCTTGGGCGTCATGATTTGGATTCTGATGTAAGCGGCACATGTAACCTTGTTAACTGTTCAGTTTAGTTCATAATTATGTATCTGTTCTCAAGTAACTGAGGCCAGTGGGGTATACAAATAGGTCAGGTGACCTTAGTTAGGTAGGTGCTACTGTCTTTTTAAAAGTCGCTTTTGTGTTTCTTGACATCTGTATAAACCAATGACCCAACACGCCGGTGCTTATCCCCGGTTTCCGTAGCATTAAGCGACTGGGAGTATTTTTAACTTTTCCCTTAATGGGATGCTAGTCCATCGCAGGGTTACCCCCAGCATTTCGCCGGTATCCATTTTATACCCCTGGGTGAAGAGAGGCACCGTGAGAGTAAAATGTCTTGCCCAAGAACACAACACACTGCCCCAGCCAGGACCCGAACCCGGACCACTCGCTCCCAAGTCAAGCACACTAAACCATGAGGCCACCGCGCCTCCTTACCGGTACCCACGTGATACCCCTGGGGTGGGAGGAGGCAGGATGGAGCAAAGTTGCTTGGTTTGAGAAGCAGCATGAACCGGCAATCCTGGGGTTGGGATTCCACGCCACTGATCACTACGGCACAAACCTCCACTGTCATTTGTGTGGTATATGTGTTTTGTTGAGATTACCTTGAAGGTCTGGCTGTGGCAGTTACATGTAGCTTGTCACATCTTCCAGTGGTTTGCGTCAGACACATTAAAATCTGTGACTGTGTTTTTTTAGGACGTTTTTATTCTAGAGACTGGGTTCTCCATTTACGTATGGCTAGGAAAGAAAGCAACTAGGGGTGAAAAGGCTCAAGCGCTCAGAGATGCCGAGGTAAACAAGTGCACAGACAAGTATGATAACCTATGACCATGGATATTCTCTCCGGTCCACCCTGCTTCATGCCAAACAATAGAGAGGGTTAGCATCACGTTTCAGTGAAACAGCAAACGTCGGCTTGCCGTTTCACGTTTCACGTTTCACGTAAAATGGCGTGAGGCTTGTGACTTTAGCTTTACGTGACCCTCGGCAACTCGAGTATTTATTTAGTTACTAAATCTCAGAGTCTTTTTAAACATTGTTTGTAGAAAAAGACGCTATATAAAATGAAAATCCTTACCTGTCTAATTTTGAGAGTTTCCATGACAGAGACTCAACGTGAGTTCATAAAGAAAATTGTGGCAAGGAGACATATATGAACGATCTATAACTACGAAATCTAATTTTTCCTTCTTTGGCATACCGGAAAATGTCTTGGAGTACTTTTTTTTTACGCAAACAACTTCTTATGTAGAAGAAAACGCGAAAAAAATTCACGTATGCGGCAAACGCGAAAATGCCTTCTTTCTCGTAGAAACGGCAAGCGGGAGCCGGCAAACGTAGAAAAAGGCGGGAAAATTATGGTCACGTGGTAACTTTTACCGTTCGCGCGTGATACTGAATCTCTCTAATATTATAGCAAATTTCTTCGTGACATGTTAAGAGCGCGATTTGTGTGTGCAACAGAGTATTACTTTACAGTTCCCAAATTGAAAGTAAATTCTCGTTTTTTTTTTTTTCGAGATGTGAAAACATCTCAAGTATCTATTAATTCCGAATTGTACGAGAAGAGCGTGCATTTTTAGTTGGAAGTGTCGAAATGACCTGCAGCCGTTAAAGGTTTTCAAATCATTGACCAGCATGTTCTAAGAGTACGTATTCGACGTAGCCCTGATAAACACTGGAACCCCGTTAATACGGTCATCAACGGACCTAAACTGAAAAATTGGCCGTATTGACGGGATGGCCGTATTACCGGGGTAGGGTGAAATTCATGACTGAATGGCCGTAATGACAAATGTTGCATTTGCACTTCCAGAACAACTTTTCTCTTTAATAAACAACAGGAATGTACGTACAGTAATTGTATAAAATACTTGAAACTTCGCTCAGTATGTAAAACACTTAAAATTGTTAAGAAGTGTACCGTACGTTCCGAGCCTAAAATCAAAAAAAGAACAGGCCCAGCTTACTATGCTTCTAAAAAACGGAAGCCAGCGTAATTACCCGACCATGTATCGATCGTATTTTGGATGAAAGCACAATGACTTTTATAACCCCTTCGAAATTTGCCTTACTGGATGTTAAAGAAGTTTCAAGATCATGTTTGTAATGAAATGTAAAGTAAATCGCCTGTTCGATTACCGTGGTAAATTACAAAAGTAAATGAAATTGACATGTCACATGCGTTTTGGTTTTCTAAATTTAGCGCGAGTGGCTGTATAAACGGGGTGAAATTATAGAGGATTCTACCGTTTGGGATTTAAAATTGTGGTCGTTGGCCGTATTAACGGGTGACCGCATTTACGAGGGTTTTCTGTAAGAAAATGTAAGGCCGTTTTGCCGGGCCAAAGAAAGTGGCCGCAATAACGAGGTGACTGTATAATTTACCGAGTTGGCCGTGAGGCGGGGTTCCACTGTATTTAAATCCAAGAACTAGTTTGTTTTAAAACGGTTAGCATTCAATTAGTGCAAATAGCTTGAGTCATTAGTCGATTGGTAATAGACGTCAGTGATAGAGTGATAAAAATTGTAAGATTTTCATACAGTCACAGAAAGGGATTCAACAGATTGCCGGCTGTAATGGACAACTTCTGAGTAGTCTAAACAAAGATCGATTGGATAAATCGAATATTTCGCGAAGATCGACATGAAATTGAGAAATTATCGGACTGCTGGAAATGGAATGTTTTCTTATACTCCACATCAGAAAATGAAGCAAGCTAAATACGAGTATAATCCTTACTAGTGTGATCAAATATCTCAAAATACAAATGAGTAACAATTACCTACCTTCAATAATTACTTTCAACTTTTGTCTCGTATCAGTCGCTGTATTTCTTCCTCACTTTGTACTTAAAGCGTTAAGTCGCGGCCATGACTTGAAACTCAGATTTCCGAATTTCATTGAAACTCGCGTTGGACGCGCTCACAAATTTGCCACGCTTTCAAGACGCCTGTCCTGATCACGTGCAAATGCAAGGTTCAAGCTGTTGTTTCCCTAGGGAGTTGGTGAGTTTTGTTCGTCCTACGGAGTTATACAGTTTTGAGGCGCGTCTCGTGATATTTTCTCGTCCAATGAAAAGCTGCATTTCAGTTTTGAGGCATAACATTATCACTTGAGTCCAAGCAAACAGACAATTTGTCTTAAAATGTCCACTAAACTCTTCTCTCAAGGTAAATATAAACAGCTGTCTTAACCCTAACCAAAAGTAACTCTAACCACAACACTTGCATTGTTGCTTGAAATAGGCAACAAACGCTTAGACTCGAAGGGACACTTCGTGTTGGCTGTCAAAATTGGGCTTGCATTTCTGTGTACGTTTCTGGACATAAGAGAAGACCAAAGGACTCCAGCCTTCAAGGAAGGTCTTTGCATAACACAATCAAGAAAGAGAAATGTCGTGGAGAGAAGGGCAAAAGGAGATCCAAACCGTTTTTTCTCCCAAGTGTCGCAAATAGCCTGCTAGCACGCTAACGTTTACTTTTAGAGCGATTTTCAGTTGAGTGTCATAAAACAAATACCAAAGTAATTACTTCGACCAATCACAGCAGGGGCAAGCAGCGCAAATGAACCAATCAAAAATGGTAGCAATTCCGTGTAACTCGGTGCTCAAAGCGCGGGAAAAACCGCGCGTGCAAGTCCCGATTGGTTTTGGTTTTCTTACTCATTGGTTGATAAACTGGCGCGAGATTTTTAAACCAATCACTAAGCGTAGCAATTGCAATCGCGTGATTACTTTCCATAGTTATTTGAAAACTTCTCTAATCTGCTTTTATTTTGTATTTTGTAGGGGTTTATATCAGCAAGGCAGTTAAATCCAAACACTACGGTGAAAGTTGTCAAGGAAGATGTAGAACCAACTGAATTTAAGCAGTACTTTAACCCATGGGAAAAGGCTGTTTCCTATGGAAACACGAAGGTCTACCAGGCAGGAGTTGGCATAGCAACAAAAGGTATACCTTGACAGGGAAAATAAATGCAGTCAAATGTAATTTAAAGACACCCTGTGACCAAAAAATCAATTCGTATTGTTTTTTGGATTTCAAAACTATGTTAACTATACACTAAGCGACCAAAGTTTTAAGCCTTGATTTCAAAAAAGAAACCTGTTTATTTTAACTGGAATTTTCTTATTGTATGGTCCGCCATTACTAACTTTAAGATCTTGAGAGAGCTGGATCCAGGAGAAAATGACGTCAAAGGCTCACCATTTTAAGAATGGAATGCGTGTGTACGCCGCAGAATTAATATGCAGCACGGGAGTTTTGGGCTTTCATGCAGACTTTTAAACTTCCGTTTTGCGTATATAAAAAGCTGTTTTCACTCGCTGAAATTTTAAGATAGTGAGCCTTTGATGTCACTTTTCCCTGCATCCGACCCTCTGAGGCCCAATCGGTCAGTTTTGAACGTGAGTAATGGCGGACCGTGAAATCCAAAACTTACACTCAAAGAAAACGGCCTTTGGATAAAAATAAAAGTTCAGAATTTTGCTAGTCAGGTGTTAAGAAAACACACTTAAAAAATCTGAAGAAAAAAAGAAAGTGCTTCTTTTTTTAATCAACAAGGGCATTTTAATAGAGTTAACAACAGGAGCGAGTATGTTTCAGTTGTTGTCAGCGTCTTTGTCAGGTCAGTCTGCATGCCAGTGATTTCCGACCCTTGTGTGCTGTAGGGCGTAACCGTGGTGTTGTTGTCGTGTAGCTGAGAAAGCGTGTTTGTAGAGCGTTTTTAGCGGTTGTTTGCCCTTGCTTCCCCCCTTTTTCCCACAGTTGTTTTCAGTGTGACGGGTGCCTGTCTCCCTTGCTTTGTAAGTACTTGCAAGCAATTTAAAAGCAACTTAAAAGTTGCTTATCTAACTGCGAAGACCTTTCCATCCTTGATTTCATTCTATTTCGCGCTTCAAATATAGGAACCTCCGTATACTGTTAAAAATCATTTCGTTCAACCCGCACGAGTTAAACTTGAACCCGCAATCGACCCACTCCCAACGGGCCTGATAGCTCACTTGGTAGTAGGCCTTGATACAAAAAACCCGAAAAATGGCCTAAAATCTATCCGGAAATTCCCCAAGAATTTCAATGGCTTCTACTTCTGCCATGTTGATCTTCGTATGCTTCCAGGCCTTACAGTGATGCTAACAAGACATGCTGGGAACATAGCATATGGTAGCATATTAGTAGTATTTAAATGGCAAGAACCCGCTTGGAAACAGTGGAAGAAGCTTCTTAAAACCGGCCAAATATCGGCTGCATTTTTTTAAACATTATCGTCCAAAAATCCTTACATGTGAATTATCTAAAATTTCCTTAAAATTCCATTTGACTCTAAAAATCCTAAAAAAAGTCCGGATTTTTGTATCTAGTCCTAGTTCGATATATTAAATGCAGAGTAGTGCAATCGCATCGTAATTGAATCCTGTACGAGTCTGGGTTTTTTTCCAGGCTTGCTTGCAACCTCTTAAATTCGTTATCTAACTGCGTTTTTCTTTCTAAATAAATGAATGATCATGAAGTAGAGAAGAGAGTAGACTGCTGGCAGTCTGTTTTTCTCTCGTAATTCAGTAGGGGTTATGAGGCGAGACGTTTTGGCTAAAGGGGAATGAGACGAGACCCCAACTCGGCCATACCACCTTTGTCTCGCCTTCTTCTCTACACGGCCAACGCCATACCCCACTTTCGAGTTCGCGATGACTAAGCGCTCGTCCTAGTGACCCTTAGAGAAAAAACCGGCTGCCAGCAGACTAAGAAGGGAATGGTCTGGCGTTTCTTTACGCGGGTGTTAATGTTTATTTCCGTGCAGAGAAACTTGACCAAAGACCAAAATTTGAAGTGAAATCCATGCATGAAAGAAGGGTTTCAGTTACTAACAACTCTCTCCCGGATGACGGCTCTGGTACTGTGAAAGTTTGGCGAATAGAAGATTTTGAACGTAGAGACGTACCTGAAGATAATCATGGCGTCTTCTACTCTGGAGACTGTTACGTTATTTTGTATACTTACCTGAAAAACTCCAAGGAATATCGCATTATTTACTTTTGGCTGGTAAGTTAGTGTAGAGACTCTCTTACAGTAAATTTAAAATTAACCAAGTCGTTTGTTGACATCCTCAGACGGTTGATACCATCTACTGATGTTACAAAAATCATGCACTTGACTCTAAAGATGACTTCCGCTCAGTTTGTCGAAACGTCAGTCAATAGGGAGTTTAAGAAACGACGACGGCTACGGCAACGACAACGCCAAAAAGCAGTAATATTATTGGTTAAAAGAACCAAAATGATCGTGCTGCACGTGCGGCACGCATTTTTGAACAATTCTCTCCCGTACTCGTCAAAACTACTACGTGAAATGACCAATTTTAAGGTTTTGACGACAACGTGGACAACTACAGTGAATCTTTGAGTCTCATTCTTTACTTCCAATCCGTCCGTACCAATCCAGTTATAGGACACTTCGCTCATATTGAACAATATAAACAAGATGGAATAATCATGAAGTACTTAGAACAGCTCAAACATATATTTTGAAGTGACGTTTTGGTCGCCGTAGTCGTCGTGGTTTCTTAAACTCCCTAATGTCATCCCAAACAGTCCTTCTCAGGACTACGCTCACTTGACGATCGTACTTCACTTAAATTGTGTTAAGTTGGTTTACTGGATATTTACCCCATGATTCGAGTCTGAGCTCAGAGTTTTAAAATATACATTCAGTACTTGTGTGGGCCTACCTGCATTTTGGGACGAATGGCAAAGAGAGAGTTGCGTGTAAACTCGAAAACACCGGGTGCACATTTTCAAGTTCTCTCGTGAACTGAGTGTATAAAACGAATTTTTGCTGACCCTTTTGATCTAGATTCACGCGAATCGTGAAAGAAATGATATAAAACAGATTTGAAAGCCATAAGGGTGTTTAAAGATGAAGTCTATCGAATATTGACCGGAAATCGTTACCTTTGAGCGGTTTTCAAATGAGTGGCGTAAGACCAAAACCGAAGTAATTACTTTGGCCAATCAAAAAGGACGGGGTCAATCCAGTAAACCAATCAAAACTCGAAGTAATTACACGTAGCCGACACAAAGTGCGGGAAAATGTGCATGCGCGGCCACGGTTGGTTTTGGTTTCACTTCTGATTGATTGAAAAAATGGCGCGAGAACTTTGAACCAATCACTGAGTGAAGTAATGGAAAACCAAAGTAATTCACTGATTACTTTCGACACTCAATTGAAAACCGCGCTATTGGATAATTAACAACTAGTCACCAAATTGGAGTAGGCTAGTGGTAGATATTCGCGGCAAGGTAAATATCAGCCACTAGCCACCGACAGTGAGGTGAATAGTTTTCTTAGTGTATACTCAAACAGTGAGATAATATAGCTCAAATAGACGATATTAACTCGGTGGTAAATTTACCATATCCAACTAGGTTTATAAACCCATTTCTGTGTTTCCCGGCTTTAACATTCTTGGCGGCACCAAATGTTTCAATGTTCACAGGGAAATGACAGCACAGCAGATGAACAAGGAGCTGCCGCGGCTCATGCTGTAGAGATAGACGACGAGTTTGGTGGTGATCCCTATCAGGTTTGTATTACTCTTCAAGTTAGTAATCATGAACAACTGTGATAACCTGAAAACAACCCTAACTGTTAGGGTTTTCATTAAGAGCCGTCGGCCAGGGAAATTCACCGGCCATATTGCACGTGAACTCGCCGTCTATTTTTCCTTGGAAAAATTACCCCCAAATTTTACGAATAACATGAGAAACATTCGAACAGAACACGAGCCTTGGGTCGGCAAAGTTTTGTTCATGAAAAACAAAAGAGACGCCTGAATTCGGAGTATTTTCAGCGGCGATGTCTGTTTCCCTGTCCATGTCAAAGGCGAGGATCGAGCACACGCGTTTCAGAGGCAGGGGTCCAGCAATCCAGTGCATGGTGTAAGCGACCTGATTTGCTAACTACATTTGAAGTTTGACATTAGACGACATCCACAAAACGTCTTTTGAGTCATGACAGATGAAATACATTGCACACAGTCACAGCTGTACAGAATGCAAAGGAGCCTTAAAGGGGCTATGTCACGCTAATTTCCCGGGGGTGGATCCCCCCCCCCCCCCCCCCTCCTACAAATTCGTGCCTTCGGCCCTCGGGAATCGCGCCTTCGGTGTGCGTTGTCTTTTTTCCGCCTACTCTTCAGGTTTGGCCGCCAACTAAAATTTTTATTGAAAACCCTGCAAACATCGAACGCCATCTGTATTGTTGTAAGCATGTGCAGTGGGATCTCACTATCTCGAACTCTCTGGGGAAAAAAATGGCTCGAGTTAACAAAGATTACTAGAAGTCAACCAACAAAACAAGACGTCAAAATATTTTAAAAGAGTGTTCAGTAGGGAAAAAAGAAAATGCAAGCAAAAGAACGACTCGAAAACTCTCATTTGGAGGAGGCAATGGAGGCGATGCAACCTCTTGGTTTGTACGCTTTCCTTGAAATCCGGAAATCCCGGGTTTAAGACCCTTGATTCTGGTAGTGCCTGGTTCAACTTCTCAGCAGCAATTGTTAATAGCCAACTGGTTTGCCTCCGACCAGTTTGGATTTTTAACAGTTGTTGTTGTTGTTGTTGGTTTGTTTTATGTTTCATTGACTCTGAAAAGCCTCAATGGGGAGTAGCCAATTATGTATCAAGGCTGTTGCCTAACAGGAGCCCGGTAGCCTGAGGCTCCCAAAGAATAGCTCTGGGCTCCTTAATTTTTCACAGCAACACCTTTAACTTCATATGTTGGGCTCCTAAGTTCTCAGTGTTTAGCTCTGAGGGCCCCTTTAAAATTTTCTTAGGCAGCAGCCTTGTGTATGTACTTGTGCTTGATTTCTCATGGCGTTATTCCTCCGCAGTTTTTTCGTAAATGAAAAAATCCTTAATACTTGTGTTTGGTAATTTCTTGTAAGGAATTAGTCTTACTTTTGTACAATTTTGAGTTTTCTGCTTCTATTGAACATGTGCCAGTTACAGGAGAAGTTTGTATGTAAAAAACATTACTATTGGAACTGTAATAATCATTCTAAAAAGACTCCGGTACGAATAGAAAAACGGTCGTCGGTGTACGGGTGACGTACGAATAGCTACTTTGCTTTTTTTTTTAAGACAGAGTAAGTGTCGAACTCTGTTTGTACTCTGTTTTTTTTTTTTTCATGCAGTGAACCGATATTAACCAAGCAAAGCGTTGTATTTAACTCCATATATCTCTGTGTGTCGCATGCATTCTGTGTTCAATGCTCTAGGTTCGTGTCTGTGAGGGGAAGGAACCATTGCATTTCTTTATGATCTTCAAGCACAGACTGCTCATCTATCAAGTAAGTGTCTTTATCAACGGATTTTGATTTTCACTGCGGGGTGTCTCAAAGGTGAGAGTTGACTGTAATTGGTCGATTCAAGTGATGATACAGTTTACAAAATAAATGGCTTTTTCTAACCGTCTGCCTGTGTCACCGTGAACAGGATTGACGGCACTGGAAAAAAGAAATTGCGTTCGTTTCGCTCACAATACCAAGTCGATTTGCCTACTCAAGCAAGTCACTTCGCCCTCAACCCTTCGTCGGTCCACCAACGTAACTGAAGACAATTGATAGGATTTTACTTTCTAGAAACCAATTTGATCAATGAATTCAGATGAAATGCAACTTGCTTCGTTTTAGCACCAAACTTTGCCGTTTGAGTGTTGCGGGACAGACAGGCAGTCTTTATTCTAACACGATCGTAATCGTAGCTATGCAGCTTAGCTTGTAGGGTCATGCATAAGCGAATGACAATCGTGACAAACGATGATCCCTCAAACGTGGCAGATTTGTCTCTCCAAGCACCGACACTTACACACAAAAAGTCAATTGAATTATTGAATAACACAGCTTATATTTGGATTTACTAGGAGGTTTTTCACCTTTCGCGTAAGCGTCAAATAAATTAGCGCAGCAAATGTTCGTAAGTTTTTTATTTTTGGTTACTCTAGTGCTCTTCTTGGCAGGGCTGTGCGCAGATCTCCTCGAATAATTACTCTTAACCGGTTTAAAACCCGACCCTGCTATAACCAGTTTGAATTTTAACGCCTGCCCAGTGGCGGAAGAGTGGATGACGTTGCATTGACGTCACGTCACGCATGCGTGACAGAACATCGAGGAGATCCGTGCAGAGGTTTCCTTTCCTCGCGAGGGAGGAATTGCCGTGTTGGGGAAACGAGTTGCAGGCAAAACGACCTGCTTGAAAAAAAAAAAGGGTTCCAAGAGGGGTTGTTATTTTCTTTTTTCTTGCCCCTCCAATTGTGTCTAAACCTCTTCCATTCACACTTTTTTATCTGTCTGTGCTTGTGTCTAGAATCAGTTGTGAAGCGAAGGAGACCGGTGCCTGTAAACTCTAGCTTTTAATCAACTAATATCCGACTTGAACGCAAAACAAGAAAACATGGCGGCCAAGTGCCGCGCCCCTGATAGAGTATATATTATATAATTATACCGCTGACCCGGAGTCGCGGGCTGATAACAAGTGACCTAGAATTAAAAGTGCAGTGTCACGGATACCGCAATATGGGGTGCAGCAATCAAACTACTGCGAGAATATTCCTGTATTACTTTCCTCTTCTTTCAGGGTGGTCATGCCAGTGGCTTCAAGAACGTCAAAGATCAGGCATTTTCCTCTGATACGCGTCTTTTCCAAGTTCGAGTGACGGGAAACAATGCAAGGGTTGTTGAGGTAACAAATTTTATATGCACTAATCAAAGCAAAGATCCAACACTCTCGGAAACTCAGAAAAGGCCCAAGAGTACTACTATTTGTCTT
>NC_090882.1:8472586-8477586 GCF_036669935.1 Montipora foliosa
GTCCGGTGCTTTCTGCCTGTCCACTTCTTTACAAAACTGTCGAAAACCCTGACAAATGGTATAGACCGTATTCATAAATGGCGGTCACATTTATAATTCTTTTGTCCACGTGCAAATTAGCCTACCAAGCCTCATTTTAGAGCAAGAATTCTTTTCAATTCACTGTATGGTATCGAGGCTTGGTAGGCTAATTTGCACTTTGACAAAAGATTTATAAATTGACCGCCCTTTATGAATAAGGTCTATAGCGTTCTTTTATTCAAGTTCTGGCGCTATTTGTTGAAACGATGGATAGCACTATCCGTCAGATAAATCACTATCCAGTGGATAAGTCATAGTGAAACCAATTGCGCTACCCAATGGATAGCGATTTATCCGGCGGTGGCTATAGCGTTATCCAGCTTGTGAACAACTGGGGCCTGGGGCCTGTTTCTCGAAAGTCCCGAAACTTTACGGGCCGTTTTCGGGTGTCACAATTCCCTTTGTATCTCAAGAACGGAGAGGATTTAAGTCGACAAACTTCACAGTCATTTTTCTTTTTGTTACCTTGAAATCATGTTAAAAGATCAGCTTTCCAGAACAAGCGGTTGACAGTTTCACAAATGGCTTTTCGGGCCCGAAACGTTTTCGGGACTTTTGAGAAACGGGCCCCTGATCCTCAAAATGGTTTGTATTGCTCGTGAGAATCTTGATGATATGTTTTTCTCCAGACGGAATGGAATGAGAAACTCAAGCCGAAGAATTTTCCTTTGGAGATTTTGCGGAAGAAGGGCGAGGAATTACCCGAGGAGGTTGATCCCACAAAGAAAGAGGTATCGAATTTATTATTTTTTTCGTGTCACCTTAGTTAGTTTGTTTGTTTGTTTGTTTGTTTGCCGGTTTGTTTGTTTCGGTTATTACTCGGAATACCTGAAAGATATCCGAATTATAATCTCGGTTGAGTTTGTTCGGTACAGCAAAATGGACAATAGAATCACGAGGCGATGATTTCATTGGCTAAAAAGCAATGCACTGGACCCCTTGGAGCAATACATTTCACCTCCCTCTATAATGAAACTACTTTTTGCAACACAACAACAAAATAGAAACTGCGGTGCTGTCGAATATCGTCGGAGAGGATTTCTACGAGCGCGAGGCTCCAAACAGCGTTAATTCTTACAGAATTTGATGGAAATCCGGATTTATGACATGTAGTGAAGCAACTGGAGCGATGGGTGCTGGGTTAGGGCTTCAGTGTGAAACGTGTAATGTCGTTCGCTGATTCAGAGACTCAAACCCATGTTCTGAGTGAATGGTAAATGACGCAAATACAATAGCCATGCAGGATTCAGCCTTCTGGAAATGTTATGAATAAGATATTTACTCTAATCTTGCCTGTCACGGACAACATGACGAAATCGTCATTACAGAACTCCCAGTAGCAGTATGTTGGAAATTCCAGAAACAGCTGTTCTTTGTACTACTACGCATCATCCGCAGATGTCAATTTTTTCTTTTAAGTGATAGTTTCACGGTCTAGTCTTCATGTTAGCTTCCTAGAGGGAGGTCACTGCAATCGAATTTGTCCTATGGCTTGATCACTCATTGATTTATTTGTAAACACTAAGCGATGCGCATCGATACCTTATCCGTTGTGATGAATGAGCCATCCAGACTGCAGAAATATTTCCTTCTTTTCTTCCGAACTTAGCAAATTTGAATACAAAAGAAAGCATCGCTTTAGTCTATTCAATCCTTCTAGTTACTTCTACGTTACATGGTATTCCGAGTAAACGCTAAAAGAGCGTCTTGTTTGTTGAAGCAGGTTAGAAAAGGTTGCCTGCTATACAGCTAATGTGAACCTGCCCTATGTAACGTACACTAACACTCAAAGGGCAGGAACATCGGGAACTCCATAGCTCTTCTCTTCTCGAACAGTTGAACATCCCACAGGATTATTTACGAACAAGTGTTTCGAGACGAGTACTACGGTACATAGTCCTTATCCGGAAGTTCTTGAAAGTTTAATCATTTGCAGATGTCTTTACAAAGGTAGAATTCTCTTCTCAGTAGGTTCGAACCCACGACCTCCCGCACGAAAGTCCAGTGCACCCTCGACTGTTCCATCTGGTCGGCGGTCAGATTATATAGCTTTATATAAAACAGCTGAATTGTAGAAGTGGTCCTCTCACTTATAGCGAGTTTCAATCTAGTGTCGTAAAACCAAAACCAAAGTAATTACTTTGGCCAATCAAAACTCGGAAGTAATTACGCGTAGCCTACACAAAGCGCGGGAAAATGTGCACGCGCGAGGCACGATTGGTTTTGGTTTCACTTCTGATTGGTTGAAAAAATGGCGCGAGAACTTTGAACCAATCACTGAGTGAAGTAATGCAAAACCAAAGCAATTCGCTAATTATTTTCGAGACTCAATTGAAAACCGCTCTATCTAGACAATTTAAGCAAATGTCTCTTTACAGACACCTGTAAAATTCAGGCGGGACCGAGGGGGTTTGCCTTGACTTATGCGACGCCGGTGCAATGCTAGATCGTCAAGTCCCTGTTAAAAATAAAATCTAACTCAAATTGGTGTCCTAGTTCTTCGCTCGAAGTCGTTGCATCCTGTCTAAAATCAATTTTGTTTCTTCTTGCAGTTGCATCTGGAAGATGCCCAGTTTGAAGAACTCTTTCGTATGTCGAAGGAAGCTTGGGAAAAGGTTCCTCTTTGGAAAAAGAACCAAAGGAAGAAAGAACTGGATTTGTTTTAAGAGAATCCAAATTTTCGATAAGCTAGGGAATTTTCTTAACAATTATAGCTTTAATTTCACTGTAGCTTCAAAGTTCACTAAAAATCGTACATTTTTCTGGTAGCACAACCACAATTATAGTGTGGATTCGAAATAACTTAGTAAATGTTTTGCAATTCGGAATTTAGGAAAACAATATACTGATATTGGTAGGGATACCCAGAGGTCAGGTTGGACACTTCATGATGCATGCACAAAAACTGAAATGAATTTTTTATTACCCCACATTTTACGTGTGAAAAATCTATTGTTTTCGCTCATTTGCATTAGATTCGGCACATGTAAAATGCGACGTTTAAACATAGTTAATAGACGAGAATGGTTATGAAGCCCGACAACTTTCTTTGTTGTAGGTTTTTGTTCTCTTTTTTGGCCTTGACCGTGCACAAAAGACAATAGTTGTTTACTCCGTACTGAGGAACTAACCAATAGAAACGTGTTGGTTACGTAATTTATGAATAGTGTATGAGCGCAAAACAAAAGATTGTGCACGGTCGTGGACTTTCCAACCTAAATCTTGGCATCTTTGTTTGCTCCTTTGATGTTTGCCGAGCTTCCAAACCAGTCCTCTCTATTAACTATGGTTTAAAACGGGCCTTAGATGAAAGCATTATTTTGATACCCAACACAATCTGTCCTTTTAAGTCGAAGCATTAGCCAAGTGTGAGGATAAGCGTTATTTGGGGGTTAGGTTAAATCCAGCTGTTTATCATAATTTGAGGAGCAGAGCTAAGAAGACAATTTGTAACGTTAATTGTGTGTATTTCTATAAACGAGTGATATTAAAGTCGGAGAGAACGTGGCGGATCTAGGGGAAGGGCCCGGAGGCCCTTCCTCCCTCCCCCCCTCCCCCCCCCCCGCCTTATTTTTGGATGTTAAAAGCAAAGCCCTTTTAAAATGTCTTGCACATTTTGCAGGCAACCCTTCCCTCCCCTCCCCAACCGCTTACCTCTTGGTCTGGATCCGCCACAGTCTTGTGATGCTTATTAAAATCGGCGTGCATTTAATTACTGCATTTCTAGACAATTTTGCCTCTGGATGGTGAACAGATCTTTATCTAAGTGAAGTGGAAACTGAGAACCTCATTTCTTGATGAGAAGGAATGAGTTTTGCAAGATAGGATGTGTGGTCGTATAGTTTGCAAAATCTGATGTATGCAAAATGACTTAAAAACCCTCTCTTCTCTGAATAAGCAGAAAGAAACTCATTCAAGCGATTTAGGTGTCCTATTCTGCTTAAAAACTGCAGAAATGCACAATTTAATATTGTGGAAAAACGTAACCAAATTAATTGGGCCATAGGGTGTAATAATTTACGTTTTCTATCATATATTTCAATTGGTGTTTCTAGTGCTTCAACCGAATTAACTCAACCTCTTTGACATATTTGTTGCAGCAACTTGTTTAGTTTCCTGTGTAGTCTCTGTTTTTTAAGGGGGTGCTGTCAGGCTTCCGGCTGAAAATCCAAGGACGCTTTTCTGTTAGTTGCTGCTCTGAAATAATGTCAAAACTGATTCCTTTATCTGTTTTATTGTGGCGACGGATATATCAGAAAGAGTTAAATACGACGTTGAAAACCTTCGGTGGACGTTTTCAAATATTCGTGTTGTTACTCTTGTAAAGTATGTTGTTCTAGAGTTAACTGATTTCGAGGTGTTCGAAGATTAAATTTATTGAATTTTGACCAGGAATCGTTACAAAAGCCGCGTCATTGCCCCTTTGAATATTATCTTGTCATATCGTTCTCGCCTTTACTAGCAAATATTAAAAATATTAATCGACTCGTTTTTCTTACATTTGTTGGATAGGACTGCAGACAAATGAATTTAGTGGTGCACAATATTCACAAGTATTTATGATGTATTTCAAGTGCATACGTAAAAATCGTGCAAGTAGTTTCCGTAGGAATGAATAAAAAATATTTCAAGCAAATGGAAAAACTGTTCACTTTTCTAAGCTTTTCCGTGCCGCCGTTGCCATAGTAACAATGGGTCCGCAGAGCGTGTAGGGTTTACTGTTAATCTTCAAGTCAAGCTTCTTTAATTTTATAAACTTTAACGAAGATGTACAATCACGCTTTCTACGAGATTTACTACATGGCGCCCAAAGTGGGGCTGTGTGCTCGTTGACCTGTCCAATGATCGTCGACTTGGATGAAAATTTGGAACGATTACGAGCGATCCGTGGAACCCAAAAGGATGTTGTTGTGCAAAAC
>NC_090882.1:8485086-8497586 GCF_036669935.1 Montipora foliosa
TTCGTTTGTTCGAAGACACTTCTTTTTTCTTGTCACACGGCAAAAACGCTTGCACTTTTACTTGTGTTCACACATAAACACCGTTTACGGTTTCTTGGCCTGAGGTACTTTTTATTGGAGAGATCATGTAACATCATGTTCCCGTGAAACGGTGAATGGCATCTGTTCGTCATAGCTGCAGCTATATCACGCAAGAAACGAGCTAAAATCGGGCAAGATATGGAGTTGAATAAATTCAGAGATTTTCACGGGGAAAAACATACCACATGTCTGTTATCCGAGAAGACAGCGATATATTCGTGGTTTTCTTCTCCTCAGTCCTTGTATTCCTTTGAGAACGCTGCAAGCTGATAGAGCACTCCAATTGCAATGTAAAAATTCATCCTTTTTTTGGTTGGTTTAGGAATTCAGCAAGAGCTTTTAGTTTGGGAAGTTAATTTAGGTACTTATTTATTTATTTTTGCCCCCTTTTCTTTTCGCATGGTTTCGTTTGTTTCTAAAGGTTTTTCAACTCAGGGAGACACTAAAATGCCTGCTCTTTTAATCTTTAGCACGGTGGTATTCAACGTTGAGAATATCCTCTTGGACGACGTAGGGCTAACGATGTTTAGCGCTGGTTTAAAAATGTTAGCAAATATTCGAAGATGAATGTTATCAAGGATGATTCGGATTTTTTCTGATAGTTCAATCAATCTTCATTTCAACTCCTAACATCGGTGAGCCTGAAAAAGGCTCGTTACAAAAATGTGTAATAAAAATTATATAGAAGCTAAGTTAGTAAATTATACACCAGAATTAACTACCTATTATATTCACAACTTAAACAATCTAGCTAGCGGCACACACATTGCAGAGACACACTTCCAGGCCCAATGTAAGTCCTTTTGAGCTTGCTAAAGAATTTTTTAGATCAGAGGCCTCCCTAACATAAGAAGGCAGATGGTTCCAGAGTATACAGGCAATATAACAAAAGGATTTGTCCTTGAAGGCAGCATTAAGGGCCCGTTCATTAAGTCTACTACCAATTCCGCGAAGATTAAAGGGGCTGGGTCACGCAATTAGGCAATTTCAGCACTGATCGAATGGTCATAGAATTAACTAAAATATCAAAATAACTGTTCAAAGCTAGAGAACAACTTTAACAAAACACAGGGAATCCAGGAAGGGACATGCATGGACAAAACTGGAGAGGATTGAAATGGATTTAATTTGGGTAAATTTGAAAAACGTTGGCCCACCTTTTTTCAAATTTATATCAGTCCATATCAAAATGTAATTTACAAAGCTGGAAAATCATTCTCAGTTGTTATGTGGCCATGATTTTGCAAATGAAAGACTCTTGCTCTGCCAATTTGACGTTTAATGCTTATAATTAACAAAATTAAACAAAATTACCTAACATAGCGTGACCTAGCCCCTTTAAGTTGAATGGATTCAGTTGACAACTGTCTTGTCATTCTTCTTGGAATAAATTAAAATTGTCGAAAGGTGTCATACTTGCAAATGTATCCTAAGGAGGTGGCGAATATCATTGAACCCCGTAAACAAAGGAGAGATGAATTTTATCAACTCGGGGATATTCAGAAAAAAAGACAAATGTTTATAACCAAAATAAAGTTATGAAGAGATGATATTTTTTCGGCAGCGGCTCGGGGATATTGGGAAAAAAATCAGAGTGTTCCTTTGCAGGGGTAGAACCTAAGCCCTTGCGATTACTAGTTCCGATGCTCCAATTGAGCTATAGGAGACTCGTCGCTAGGCAATTAAACAGGTGACAATTGTTCCGCTCTACTGTAAAGAGATTGTCGAGACGGTGCACTCTCCTTACTGAAATCAGTGAATGTTAGAGATGAAAATTGTCAGTTTACAGCTAAAAAAAGTATGTCATCAACATAGGTGGTTTTCAGATTCGATTTATTCAAATCATCTTTTTATTCTTCCACAAGATGAAAAGTACGTCGCAAACAGATATGATTAAAGAAAAATATACTTCCTTTTCAGTTAATTACAGCGAGGGAATTACGTAAATTTTAAATTATGCATTAATGTGAGGTCAGCCTTTTGTCGATGGGCAATATCTGAACGACGATGCGGTTGTATGGGTTTTATCGGAAAACAGATTTGATTTTTTTTTATCTACAATGCACCTGTATGTATCTAAAAGATATACATGTAAAACGCTTCATTTTGGGTCATACACCTCTTGTCTAGTTTCAAAGCTAACAAAGTTGAAGGCCAATTTCGCGACGACAACTGTTGGTGTGATACATGATACATGCGGTTTATCAGAGTCGTCTGAGATCAATCGTTGTTAGGTGAACGCTTCGTGAATTTTCACATCCTTGCAGTGGTTATGACCTAAGAAAAAAATGAAGAAATAGATGTTTAAATTTCGCTTCGTTACCTCTTATTTCACTAATCTTTTAACCTGTTTCTCCGTTAACTATCACGTAAAAAATATGGTTTGAAAATAGTACTGTGGTATAAATTTCAAAAGTGATAATGAGTGCTTTCACGGTCTTTTTACGAACAGGTGGTCTTTGTCGTTCATACTTTCCTCAATACAAAAAAGCGCTTATATTATATTAAGCTCTTTCATGCAAAAGCTGATTCACAAAAATTGCCAACCATTTTTACCCGCAGTTGAATAAATTCGTGTCATTATATCAAGCTTTGAAAAGTGTAATTAAAGTAATAAAATGAACTTAGAGCTTGCCGGGAATAAGTACTTCCTAAACTCGTTTACAATAAATACAGGGGGAACTTGGGCTTGCATCGACCGTAGCCTGCCTTAACCTTTGGGATTGAATATAAGGCAAGAAAGATAAAGAATCCGCTATCACACAAACAGTGTCTGCAAACTTTCATTGTTCTGGCAGAAAAGAAACGGTGAAAAGGCTTAAATAATTATATTTTATTTTAGTGGTAAAGAATCTAAGGAAGGGTTTTGTACATTTGTGAAAATGCTATCAAAACGAAGGAATATGAGCAGTTTTATAATATATAGTGGCCGTTTAAAAAACAGTGAAACTTAAAAGCAGGAAATAATGGGGCTTATTTTCGAAACATTAAATTAAAGGAAGCGGTTTAAGATTGCCAAACTTAATTCTGACTTAAAAACTCTATCAAAGAGATTTGCCAAAGTACATCATGTACCCTTTGCTTCGACAGACAAAATTTAGCGAATCCTCCTTTCTTGCATTGATTAGTTGATGACAATTATGTTAGACAATAATTTTAAAAACTGGTTTCGTAGTCTTAAAGATGATTTGAAGATGGAAGCAAGAAAATTTCAGTGTCTGCTTTACGCTGAATAATATATAGTGTGTTAAGAAGATTAAGGTTCCCCTTATTTGCGAGGCTATAAGGAAGTTTTGCAAAGTTTTTCTCAGAATTGAGATGCTCCGGTCGAGTTATTTTAAACGCTGTTTCCTCGATAAGGTGTTTTTCACAAAGAGCTATGACTTCAAAAATATTTATGAGGACAAAGATTGTGGCAATTACGCCGTCGTTTAGATGTGGAGCTTTGTGAAGAAGTAACGTGGGACTTACATTGATCGGCGGAAGTGTCTGTTTGAAGTGACTCGACTGGTTTGGAATCGGCTGCATCCTCGAGTGGGTACAGGGTAAGGTGGAAGTTGCTGGATGTTGTAAAGGCGCTGGGGTGCGCTGCGGCTTTGGAGGAATTAAAGGCTCGGTGTCTTCATTGAGAACCTCATTCAGGGCTTTGATGTAGTTTATAGCCAGTCGCAAAGTAGTTATCTTAGCCATATGGCCATCTGCGATATAGCACGGTAGAGCATCGCGTAGCGCTTGGAAACCGTTGTTTAAAACACGCATACGGTCGCGTTCACGGGCGTTGACGAGCAGACGTTTCTTCAAGGAATTGCGCTGGCGTTTTGGCTTGGCTGGTTGCGGCGCGATTGCCGCAGGTTCGAATTTTGCAGGTACTACAGGGAGAGCAGCAGTGGTGGATCCTCTAGGACGCAGATTGTAGATCCCTTTGGCGAAATCAGAATCGCAGGTCGGGTGACCAGGGAATGTGTCAGGACCAGCTTTGAAACAGCTCAAACCATTCGCTGAAGTCATCATGATGTTATCGCTAAAAAACGAATGAGGCTCGTTGACTTGCAAGCTGTGAGACATGTTACTATCTACTCGTGGGGCGAAGTTCAACTTCTGCACTTCTGGATTGAACATAGCGGAGCGCTTTATAGGCCAGCGACACCTGAATCTCACCAAAACGAACACCTGAGTTGACTCGATCGATTTACTCTCGTGTGCGAGGTTTTAAATACTCTCCCGTTTCATTTCAGGAAATTTCATCAAAAGCGTGCTGGCTAATAAGTATTGTAATTTATTCAGAGCTTTCAAAAAAGACAGGCGCCATCTATTAACAAATGGATGACGCCCCCGAGAAGGAGGCATTCTCTTTTGAAAGGAATTATCTATGAAACGGATTTTTTTAACGCCGTATAAAACTGCGGGCACCACTCTGCATGGTGGCTGATTTCAAATGAGAAAGATTTTAAGCAAAGGATGATCATTTTAAAGTAAACAATGGAGTTTGTGGCTTAAGCTTTGACGCTAAACTATAAGGATATCTCACACACAATCACTAATCGATTAACGATTATAGTTGAAATCCTCTTTTCTGGGTAAGAAATCAAATCTTTCGAATCTTGA
This sequence comes from Montipora foliosa, assembly GCF_036669935.1. Lineage (NCBI taxonomy): Eukaryota > Metazoa > Cnidaria > Anthozoa > Scleractinia > Acroporidae > Montipora > Montipora foliosa. The sequence continues at coordinate 8,489,773 of NC_090882.1, forward strand.
TGAACCAGTAGAGAAACTTTGCTTTGCAAAGTTATTATACGGAAAATGCTAAAATGGTGACAGTATTGTCAATTTTTGGGGAGCTCTATGGATAAAGTGGCCGAATGGTGCAAATTATGCGAAGCAATCCACCAGCTGTAACCACCTTGCCAGCTAGTTTTTTCATTACTCGTTTAATTCCTGAAATATCATTAAAAGTTAATGAACCTGTTTTCGATTTCAATGCAATCAGAAACGGTGTTATCACAGCTAGAATCGACTTTTGCAAAGTACTTGTTTCAAGGGATGTGGGGCGATACGTCATTTTTTGCAAGGACACAAACCTATAGTGTATTCACAAGGTTCGAGTCTCCTTCCCTAAGTGGTCTTTTATTTTGACATCCGAGAATTACACCTGGGCTTCTAGGAGGCTATACTTTATTTTTGTTGATTTAAATGAAATATGCCAAATCGAATATTCATTTGGTGAGAGATCGATCTTGCTTGAAGGCGTTGTATTTAAGGTAGGTCTCTCTGACTGAAAAACACTCAAATCTCTTAAGTGCAAAAGTCAAAGAAAAAGCCGGATAAACACGGACTCTTCCTCTAAATGTCTTATTCAAAGGAATGCACACAAAGAAAGAGGAGAAAATGTAATTGCGTTGAAGCTGTGTAAGCTGATTATGAACTCGTTTGTGTGCAAGAATAAATTTAGACTTTTAGTTCCTTAAAAAAGATAGTGAAAATTTCGGCTGACAAAACCTTTCTTTGAATACAACCGACCTTGACTTAACATGGTTAACACTCTGATCTATTGACAAACTTTGGAAGGAAAGTTAAAAGAAGTGGTGGATTGAACGAAGAGTATATTCTATTAATTTATGAAAAACTCCCTGAATTCTAATAGACAAACGTGTTAAAAAATAGCAAAATAAGACAAAAGTAAACGCTCTGCCCGGAAGCTTTAATTTAAATTATCGACAACTTAAGTTTTTGGTCATGACACAGTGGGAGAAAAAAGGAGTTTCTGCTTGGGTGATTGCGGAATACAATGGAAAACACAATGCGCTAAAATAGCAACCTTTATGCAAGGCACTACGCGATGTTTGTTGATTTTTCTTGGAAGTAAGGGGATATAAAGATGATGACTTTTCCTTTGGGCAGAGAGAGCTACTCGACAAAAAAAAGACAATTGCTTTCAATCAATAAGAGTCGAGCCTGCGGCCTTCATCCGTCACTTACTGAGCCACAAAAAGACTGTGAACTACGCCATTGACACAGGAAATTTAGTTATGAGGTTAGCTGAGCAGGTTACAACAATATATTAGGGACTTGAAGATCTACGACATCTCGTTCATGTCGTACAATGTGAACCAAGTATCCTAAAAATCTGGTTTGAGCGGTTTCAGAGTACAAATATGGAATCAAAGTTTCGCATTTGTAAGCTCGCGTTGTCGTTAAAACCTCAAATTTGGTGAGTTCACGTCGTCGTTGTGCTGAGTTCAGAAAAAAATGTGCTAAATTGCGTGCAGCAGACCGTGCAGTACGTGTGTCACGATTATCTTTCCTCTTTTAATCAATGATGTTCTTTTTTGTGGCGTTCTCGTTGACGACAGCATCGTAGCTCATAGAAAAAAACCTAAAAACCTTAAAACGCTTCCGTATATACTTGAATATGGTTTAAATTAACGAAACAAGCATGCTCAATCTAAAGAGTTACTGGAAGAAATTTCTGTAGCTTAGAGATCAACCTTATAGTTCAAAACCAGTGAGAAAACTGTTTGATTGAGTGGTCAGTCACGAATCATTCAGTTTCGTGACCTTTCCGATTTGCAAAAACACAAAAGCTACAAACAAAGTTAGAGTTATTAAAATGTTCTTCGCGATATAGATCCCGACGACAGACTAAAGGTGTCTAACATAGAAACACTCTGCAATTTTAGGACCAAGGTCTTTCCCCCCTTTTGTTGTGTTTTGTTGTTGATTGCACTCGATTAAATAACTGCTCATGTCAGAATTATTAAAACAATGCTTTTTGGCGTTAAAGGTTTCTTACAAAAATGCCAGAAAGAAATGAATTATGAGAAAATGTGGTATGAAATCTTCTATACCTTTGGAAATAGGAACAAGATGGAGATATTAAGATAGAATTTAATTAAATATAACAGGTACCAGAAATGGCTTTTTATTCAATGTCAATTTTATCTTTAAAAAAACAAATGCAGAAAAATTAATGCAGTGGTCTATAAAATGTCAAACAATAACTTTGGAGTTCTATTTACATAACATCTTAGCTAAATAGAGTACAATCAGGAGTTTGCAGTTTGGATTAAAATAAGAGATTGGTAAGTTTTTGTTTTTTTTTCTAAGGTTACTCACCAACAAACCATTTAAGGCGGGAAAGGTATGATATCCTACCAGTGAATATCAGCTGGTACTAGCAGGTACATTGTCACTACGTACCCTCTACCTTTTTGTACGTCCCTGCCGCCGCAAAAGGTTTTTAAGTGATATTGCTTCTTATAACCACAGCCCTCAGGTGTCACATTAGACACCGGAATCCCAAGTGCTTGATTTGAAGGAGTTTATTTTCTTTCATGTTTGTATGAAATCCTATTCACGAGCTTAGAACTTCAGCTTGACACCAAAACGTCGGTCGAGAAATAAAAACATTTCGGCACAATTGGTTTCTAATTAAATTATTTACTAGGGAAAAGTTAATAACGTTTCCATCAATGAGTAACCCGTGACAATCAGATAGGGGAACAAAATAAATTGGGACTCGTTATTTTTAGAAATTTAACGCGCTATGATTAATGGTCTGAAAAGCGTTTAATTGCATAATCTGTTCGACTCCTGTATCTAACTGAACCACAACATGAGGATGAACCCGTATGCAAACTCTGCTTTCGTGTTAAGGCGAAGAAAGCAGAATTAGGGCATGTTACGTTTAAGTACTAGTCCGAACGTTTCAAAATCTGTATAAATAAGGGTGTGGTCAACACGTGTTCACATCTGAGGACTATCAACCAGCGCGGTCAGAAGAAAAAGAGAGTGGAGAATAAAAAAGAGACTGGAAGAGAGAATCCAAAGGCTTTTTCTCCTCTATTGAAAAGCTAGGCTTTTAAGAACGTATCTCTGGGTAGCTCCCTTCATACCTGAAAAAGGCTGGTTTGGCCAGCCGAATTATAGTAATCTACGTTGTATCGAGGCACGGTGGCCTCATGTTTAGTGCGCTCGACTCCGGATCGAGTGGTCCGGGTTCGGGTCCTGGCCGAGGACATTGTGCTGTGTACTTGGGAAAGACACTTTACTCTCACGGTGCCTCTCTCCACCCAGGTGTATAAATGGGTACCGGCGAACTTAATGCTGGGGGTAACCCTGCGAAGGACTGGCATCCCATCCAGGGGGGAGTAGAAATACTCCTAGTCGCCTCATGCCAATGAAACCGGGATAAGCTCCGGCCTTGATGGGCCTTCTGGCTTGTAGAGCAGACTTTACCTTTTACCTTACGTTGTATCGGCTCTTGCTTATAATATTTAGTTTCTCGAGACAAAAAGGAGGATACTCCTTGGGGATTTTTTATGAACGCTTGCCATTAGACAGAATTTCGGGTAAATCAGTCCGGAAATTTTCGTGTGCTCAGTTGATCAATATTAGAGAATTTAAGATTTAAGGTTGCTCAAACCAGTTTCATCACTTTCAAGAGACCTTGTTATTAGAAGGATTGACACTACAACCCTTTATCACTTAACAGCAATGTCGTGGTACCCTGTAAAACATCAATAATTGTTGAACAAGATGCAGTCACAAAGACACCCTATAAATTTGGCTTTAGTTGCTCATATCTGAAAAAAAACTGGGTGACTCCAATTTTTTCTTGCACAAAAGTGATCCGCTGGCCAACTGTGTTGTAGTGTCAACCCTTGTAATGAGAACGTTTCTTTCAAGTGTTGAAACTGGTTTAACTGGTTTGAGCCACCTTAAGACCATGGCGACGCGGACGAAAACGTCAACTCAAAATACAACTTTACACTCTTGCAAGTCTTTGTCTCTTCTCTTTCGTGATTTCTCCATCTCGTTCACTTCCTTCAATCTGAGCGAAATATCCCAAAAATAAGTTGGATGCGAGGTAAGGCTACAACGAGAAATGAAAGATTCGCAATTTTATGATCACCTCAACCTTGGTTATTTTCAAGTTGTTGTCATGCAGAGCAACGCAAATACACGTGCTAAAATGCGTTCTACACGGGTAGCAGCACGATTATTTTCCTTTTTTAACCAATGATATTATTGTTTTGTGGCGTTGTTGTTGCTGTAGCTATAGCCGTCGTCGTTTCTTCAGGGATTAAGCCCGCTGCACACAGTGAGAAAAGAGCGGCGCAAACTGCTTCTCGAGGCGGTTTGCTCAGCTGTTTCCTCACGTGTGCGAGGAAATTTTGGTGAGAAATTCGCCTCGCGAGGCCGTGAGGATAAAATCAAACATGTTTGATATTATTTCCTCACTGTTTGCGGACCTCCGTGAGAATCGAGCTGAACTCGGTCAATCAAGCATCCAATAAGATACATGGCATTCTCACGTGACTTCAGTGGTTCAAGATGGCGTCGGAGGAAGAAACTCCTTCGCCACTGATGCCAAGTGAAAATGCCATGTATTTTATTAGTCGCTTGATTGACCGAGCTCAGCTCGATTCTCACGATGGCCGCATACAGTGACGAATTCGCCTCGAAAATATCAAATATGTTTGATTTTATCCTCACGGCCTCGCGAGCCGAATTTCTCACCACAATTTCCCCGCACACGTGAGGAAACGGCTGAACAAACCGCCTCGTGAGGCAGTTTGCTCAGCTCTTTCCTCACCGTGTGCGGCGGGCTTTTTAGGGACTTTAAAGGCCCATGCAAACGCTCGCAACAACACACAACATTGTTGGGCCCAACAATGTTGTCTCTTGTTGCGCGATGTTGGCCGATGTGTGCAAACGCTCACAACAAGTCACAACATGTTGGGTCTTTAGATGAAAATACAAAGGACTCTGGGACATTTTCCATCTCCGACGCTATGTTGATTTCTCGTTCGCATGTATTTGTAAGGATACGTGGCATGTAGTGTGCGTGCGCTGGCGCAACATTGTTAGATGTGCTGTGCAAACGAACGCAACATTGTTGGACCACGCTTCGATGACCACAAAACAATAGAAATGTTGGCACTTGTTGGCTCTGAAGTTTGACCAGTTTCAAACTTCATCCAACAACTTTCAGCAAGTCGCAACAACACACAACATGGTGTGCAAACGCTCGCAACATGTTGGGCCCAACAATGTTCCGTCTTGTCGGCCAACAATGTTGCGAGCGTTTGCACGGGCCTTAAGATCTACGACGGCCATGTCGGCGAAAACTTCACCTCAAAATATAACTCTGCTTTGTCTTAAGTCTTTCGTGAATATTCCTTCGCGTTCGCGTCGTTCAATGTGGGCGAAGTATCCTAAAAATACATTGGTCCGAGCGGTTTCAGAGTAAAAATGTAAAGTGAAAGATTTGCCTTTCTAAGCTCACGTTGTCGTTAAAACCTCAAATTTAGTGATTTAACGTCGTCTTTGTGCCGAGAACCGCAGAGGTCCTCAAATTTGGAGCAGTATTCCTCTTTCATTACGTACTTCCCTCAATCTTTCCAATTATAAAAGTAAACTCAAAGATTACTATCTGTCACTGAAGTCTCTCCCCTCATTCAATTATCTTTTGTACATATATTATGCCGACTTACATCACCAAATCTTCCTTCCTTTCTTATTAATTTTCCTTTCTTATTATGTTGTTTCTTTCTAGGTAAGTATGTCCACGATTGTTAACTAAAAATATTTTCTTTATCACGTTATTATAATTATAATTATAATTATAATTAATATTAGCACCTCTTGTAATTTCTGTACTCTGGCTTCTCATTGTCGTGCTGAGCTTGTTTTAAAGGTACATTGAACGTTTGTCGTCTTTTAACCAATGATATTCTTGTTTTGCGGCGTTCTCGTTGACGACTGCGTCGTAGATCTTAAAGACCCTATTTTAAAATCTACGACGGGCGATGTCAAACGAAAACGTCACCTCATAATATAACTTTGCGCGTTTGTAAAGTCTTTCGCGATTATCCCTCTCGGTCACGTCGCAGAATGTGGATGAAGATCCAGTAATAAATTGGTAGGAGCGCCGGGTTTCAGAGTAAAGGTTGGTTTACACGGTACGATTTGTCGGTCGGTTTTGTCGGGCCGATAAATCGTACCGTGTGAATTGTGTAAAACGTGTAATTGTTCCTCCAAGGATCTTCCCATTGTCCTTTTAGTATCCGCCATTTTGAACGCTTTAATTCTTTAAGTATTTGTGCGCATTACCCACTCGCATATCCTTTGATTGACATGGCGGTTTCTCACAGAGTGTCGGCCCGACTTCCAAAACTGTGTTGCAGTGCAACAGATGTTTTGAATCGGACTGGTTTTTACTCCCATGAATCGTTGGGTGACCCGAAAACACTGACCCCCGGTCCATCCATACGGACTACCCCAAAATACTATTTTAAGTGAGTACTATTGGTCGTAACCAGCGTCACAACTAGTGCTAAGCCTAAACATCCATTTTAAACAGAATTGGTCGACATTATTTAAGTCTAAGCACCCATTTTACAAAGGTTAGCTTTCAATAATGATCGATCCTTGACTTCTGTGATACCGGTCATAGGTTCATAACGCTTTCAACTACGGTAGCCTAAAATCGTATCGAAATCTAACAAAGTAAATTCTTGTTATTTCCCTATTCAAAACGTATGCAGTAGGCTAAGTCTAGTGATCACAATGCACGATTTCCCGTTTGAAATGGTCAATCCATTGATACCAATATGACATATTGAGTCCTCAGCGGGAGTTAAGAAACCACGAAGGGGCTCGGTAACGCCAACACCGGACACAAAACACGAATTTCATTGGTTGTTGCGGTAATCTCCACAAGGTATTAACGACAGCGCGAGCATATGTGACCCTTTTGTTCTATATATATGGGTTATTGACCAAGTGTGAGGTCAAAATGGCTGGATATCCGCCAAGTTGTTTTTTTTTTGCGTGTTTATTTTCGTCTCGGTGCATAAACACGCAAAAAAAAGAACGAAGCCAATATCCAGCCCATATTGACCGAACAAGCTTGGTCAATAAAGGATTTATTATATGGGATAAAACACCAAAACATGATCTTTGATGTTGCGGGACCCAGCGAGAAACCCCGAGCGGCCAAGATCATAGATCTCAAAGTCCTTATTATTTCAGTAAAATGCTTTTACACGACAGCTGGTACAGAATCCTGGATCGAGACTGGTGGTGCTGCCAACACTTTGAAGTCACAACATTGTTTCCCCTTCTGGCAAGTCCTTCTAAAATCTTGTCTCTTTCGAGTACAACGTTTCGGGTTACGAAACTCAAAGTGCAAAAAGTGGAATGTTTGATGTCCCAAACAGGAACTATGGACCTTTATTAGGCAACGCGCTGGAAACTCCGTGACCAGATTACCGAATGAAGTATTTTAAAGTTCCGCGTAAGTTTTACACTTCACTTCACTTCACTTTAATAATTAAGTGCGACCTTGAATAGACTACAACTTGGACGGCGAATGAGTGATTGTACTTTTTGGACGACAGTTTCAAAGGCATTAACATTCTCATGTATTGCTATCACATCAGGCGATGGGTTGTTTCCAAGCCCTGACGTTTCGTGCTTCAGCCCACAGCGAAGGGCTAACGCTGGTGAATTTACCTTGCCTGTCAGTCAATTCAATTGATAAACCCATTGTTAATTGTTGAGAT
>NC_090882.1:8502586-8505086 GCF_036669935.1 Montipora foliosa
TACCATATGAAAGACCAATACTTGATTAACAAAATGCACATATTAATGAATAAATTACTATGGTAACAAAAGAACCACCTGAAAACGCCCTATATTTTGTGTTGAGGCGCTTATATCTCAAAAACGAACTCGGTGACTCCATTTTTATTGCCGAAAAGTAATTAGCAGGCTAAGACGAAACTCTCTGCAAAAATGATCTGGAGCAGATTCAGAGCCACCTTAAAATTTTTCAATTGTGAAGGTGGCCATGAATCTACTCCAAAGAATTTTTTAAGCTTTGAAGAAAGTTTTATATTAGCGTGCTAATCACTCTCCAGCAGTATAAAATGGGAGTCACCGAGTTCGTTTTCGAGATACCGGTTTATTATATACGTACCGAGATTTACACTCCAAAAGGATCGAGATAAAAATAGTCTCTTTGCGCCAGAGAAGCCAGCTGATTGGTCATACCATTTTTTTCACTAGTGAAAAACGACGTATCGACGCTCTGATTGGCTATATCGTTATTTTCACTAGTGAAAAATTGTCGTATCAGCCCTTTGATTGGCTAATATGATGTTGAACTTTGGCGCGGGTAGCCTGTGCACAGATTTGTAAACATGGCGGCCGACTGGTGTATGGTTTTCAAAGTTTTTGATCTTTTATTGCTTAGTTTTCTCCGCAAAAATACTTCAGAAGATCTTAAAGAGTTTTAAAAGTGCTCAAGCGCGGTATGAAGGTAAATATTTCTTTTATTTCAAAAATATTTTGCTATTTGTTTAGGACTTTTGTTTGTTTGATAGCCTCTCGATTAACACTTACCTCGTTAACTTTATGATCTCTGTACTTATATAATAAACAAATTACTTCATGATTGGCTCGTTTGTACGATTTTTATTACTCACTCGTTGTGAAGGATCGTTAAACTCACTCGTTCAGTTCGCTCACTCGTTCGTTTACGCGATCCTTCACAACTCGTGAATAAAAATCGTACGCACTCACCAACCATGAAGTAATCTATATATGCGTTTCAAGACAAAATACAGGCTGTTTTTAAATGGCTCTTTTGTTGCCATTGTAACCAGTTACATTACATTAAATGGCTCTTTTGTTTCCATGGTAACCCATTACATTACATTTATTTGATATAGTATCTTAACATTACCATTAAGTGAAAACGTTTGGTACATTCAATCTTTCCAAATAGTACAGTTTACTGAAAGTGTTAACTGGTGTGAGCCTCCTAAAGCAGGATTCGAGCCCACGATTTCCTTAACACTGGTCAGATGCTCTACTCAACCTACTTAGTTACTTCATGTATGTCCAAGTGAGGAATGTTCCCTAACAATACTGAAGACACTATAATAAGGGATATATGAAGTACTTACCCTTATTTAAGTTATTTTTAGACGGTGTTCAATTGCTCCGCGGGCTCAACAATGTGTAATGCCACTAAAGGATGTAATACATTCCTCTACCGTTCAATCAGCCATGCTTTTTGTGGTCAAATGTGCTGCACGCATTTTGGCACATATCTTTGCCACCCTCCCTACCCCACACTACCAACATTTTGTGCACTCACTGTATCAGCTATCAGGCGCTCAACTGAAGGGGTGAACAACTAGTACCCAGTGTCCCTCACTTTCTTTTTTAATTTATGCATACGTCACGTAGAGAGATACATTGTGTGTTGATTGGCTAAGAGGCTCAATACTTGGCGGGAATAATTCCGAGTAGAAATAGGAGATGTAGCGGGTTCGGCTCATAAGTTGTGCGATTGCTCCCGTATGATCAAATATTTTGTGAATTAAAGAATGTCTTCATGGACTGTTTCTATAAGCAAGAATCCAGTACCCAAAGGAAAGAATCTGGTATCCGGTTTGCGCCCATCAGCGCAGAAAGGTGCCTATATTTAACCAAGTTTTGCAGGAAAATAAACAATATACACCAAATGTTGTACACAATTGAAATCTCCCAGAGTTACGACTGTTTCTATAGTGTATTTGCATTTCGAGAAAACTCGCGACAAAGTAGCGCTTTTCTTCGCTGTTATCCTCGTAGCAAGTTTCTTGTCAAAGAAACGGTAAAATGTAAATAAGAGAATACTGAGACTTATATTCGCAAATTACCTGTCTTCTTACCAGTTACGTCAAACCAGAAACCCATAAGGGTTGAAGCGTGTAACGGCCCCTTGTGTGCTGGAAAACAAGCTTCTGAATATTCATTTTGCTAAGTACCATATTTTGAACAAAAAGAGCGAGAGGTTTCCAAATATGGTACTTAGCACTGAAACATTCAACTAATCAGTTCGCACTAAATATTCGGAAGCTGTGAACGCGCGTTACACGTTTCAACCCTTATGGGTTTCTGGACTATGGCGTTATATCCCCGCCAAAATTCAACTTTTGTATTTTTTGTTTCTTTCACATTTCATCCTTGATCTTAGCGATTCGACATTCGAGTTTCACAATTCTACATTCGAGTTCACAATTCTACATTCGAGTTTCACAATTCTACATTC
>NC_090882.1:8510086-8512586 GCF_036669935.1 Montipora foliosa
AAGCGGCCGTTAGTAGAGCTGTCCGCTTACGAGAATGATTCACATAACACTTTAAATACACTTTAAATACACGTTGGACTCTTGGTCTCACTTGAGAGAAACCGGTGTAACACGACGGTAACATGACGTTTCGACGACTTCATGTCATCATTGTCGAGTGAGTAAATTAAAAAATATGTAACAGCAAGGCATATTTATAGTACTTAGGATGTGTGGAAAATAAAATTAGCAAACGTTACATCATGGAAAACAATCTTGTAAAAGGTTTCGCGCGAATGGATCCGCTTGCGTGATCAGTTTTGATCAAGAGCCCCGTCAAGAGCATTTCCAATATCAACAATCGAGTTTGCCAAGGCATTTCTTGAGGATTTTAAAGTTGTTAATTAAGTTGTCACGTGTTAAGGAATGCTCGAACCTGAAATGTTCTCCTATCACGGAATGTTTATGTTGTTCTACGCGTTGATGGAGGTGGCGGCAAGTGTACCCAATATAATTTGCATCGCACAAATCACTGTGAATTCATATACTACACTTTTCTGGTTTATCAGGGGAGGCTTTTCTTCCGTGACTCTCACATGATCAGAGATCTTTTTCCTTGCGAAAACTGGTCGCCAAGTTGTCTGCGAACCACGTCAGCCGATTTCTGATCTTTAAATGGCAACGTAATCCGAACAGGGCTGTCAGATGGTGTTTGAACTTGGTCTGTAGGATGCTGGATGCGATTGATAGCTGAGTCGATGAGCTTCTCGGGATATTTCAAGTTTACAAATATCTCTTTTAAGTTCTTGCATTCCTGCGAAAAGAAGTCTTCCATAGACGACAAGCGTTTTGTGCGGTCTAACATTGTTCTAAGCAGTGACTGTTTGTGCCGGCTGTCAACATGGCTTTGACATTAGCCTGCGAGCAGGCTCTCTCTCCTCGGTGGGAGAGAAGGAGAGCCTGCACGCATCCCTTTGAATTTTGAATGCCGCCTCCTGATGTCACGCTGAGAGAGCTGTCAAAAATTAGCCAATCAGCGCGCACCCGAAGTAAACATTGAAAAAAGAACAGAACACAGAAAGCCACCCGTTGTGTATTTCAATTTGCTCGAGGCAGAAACTCAAAAAAAAACTGTAAAGGAAGGAAGACTTCGCCAGAAAAGCCTATAACAAATATTGCTGATGCTGTAAAGCGTAGCTGAATATTCATTACGGTAATTCGTCGAAGTCCCTTCCGCGGAAAAAATGTTTCGTTCGTTAGGGAAAAATTAAGCACACAAACTTCAAACGACGGGAATCGTAATAGAGAAATTCGTTTTCCCTGACCGCATCTCCTCTGTGTGAGAATCGTCGACCACAACTGCTGCCAAATTTCCGTAAAGCGAAGCGGGGTTATCTTTTTTAATTTATTTTAATGAATCAAGACATTACATACATTACAATATTCTAATACCTACACCAATTTATTTCAAAGGTTTATTGAGTATTTGCGGAGTTACGAGGAGATCGAGCAATCATTTGTGGAGTCGCCTTTTCGGCTTAACCAAATACTTGCTAAAATCGTGGAGATGTCCTCTATCGTTCTCTATCGTTAAATCAGCAACAGAGGCAGCCGAAAGGCCCATTTTTGTCCAAATGTGATCAGCGATAATGCTTTGTCGAGGACAGGAAACTACCACGGTGACATGAAGTCGCCCTCGTTGTATTTTGGCCGCTACGAAAAACAGTTGGGAAATAAGCCTTTTTCCGAATCCTGTGGATAACAGAGATAGAACTTCCTTCCTTCCAGTAGAGAAGCCATTGCATCGCGTCGCCCGACCTTTAATTATGTAAAGTTATGGTAAATTGCAACATTCTACAATTTTCTCAGACGCATTTCTGACCACCTCATCTCTGCGAAGCGAAGAGGCTTTCTTATTGTCGGAGCTTGTCAATGGTGACGTCACGAGGTAATTTCATTTCAGCCAATCAGTATTTTGCGTCCAAAATTTGGACGCGACATTCAGAATACAAAGCCTTGCGGGCAGGCTCTCATTCTACCCCCAACCCCAGTCCCTCGGAGGGCCTGCTCGCAGGCTACTTTGACATTCGGTCACTGCTTAGAACAATATTAGAAGGCGCAAAACGCTTGTCGTCACGTTAATAGTTTTCAACAATTCCGCTGCAACTGAACCACGCCTGCTACTCAGATTAATTGCTCCTCAATTAAGGGAGCGTTCACCAAAACTTGTTGGGGGCCGGGGAGGGGGAGTAAAAGGAGGGGTGTTTTAAATATATAAACACTCTCAAGGGGGGTACTTAAATAATGAAAACAATTTATACGTAACAAAATAAACACTCACGAGTGGAAAATGGGGTTGACAGGCCTACATGACTCCCTTGTACGTGGCCTGGTTTCTAATGGCTTTATTTGCCTTACCTTTTTTCTACTTTTCTTAGCAGATCGTTGTGCTCTAAAAGGGGGTCCCTGAAAATGTTAAATAGAGGAAGTAGGGGTCCTCCAACTTTTTTAGATCACAGAT